>NC_043709.1:121340839-121396118 GCF_006229205.1 Suricata suricatta
GGAGCGGCGAGGCCGAGGCGGCGATCGCCTCCAGGTCGGACCCCAGGGACGAGAAGCTGGCCCTGTACCTGGCGGAGGTGGAGAGGCAGGACAAGTACCTGCGGCAGAGGAATAAGTACCGGTTCCACATCATTCCCGACGGCAACTGCCTGTACCGGGCGGTCAGCAAGACGGTGTACGGGGACCAGAGCCTGCACCGAGAGCTGAGGGAACAGACGGTGCACTACATCGCCGATCACCTCGACCACTTTAGCCCCCTGATTGAGGGCGACGTGGGGGAGTTCATCATCGCCGCCGCCCAAGACGGGGCGTGGGCCGGCTACCCGGAATTGCTGGCCATGGGGCAGATGCTGAATGTGAACATACATTTAACTACTGGAGGGAGGTTGGAGAGCCCCACGGTGTCCACCATGATTCACTACTTGGGCCCCGAGGATTCCCTGAGGCCTAGTATTTGGCTCAGTTGGCTCAGTAATGGACATTATGATGCGGTGTTCGATCACTCCTATCCCAACCCGGAGTATGACACCTGGTGCAAACAGACTCAAGTGCAAAGAAAACGCGACGAGGAACTTGCCAAATCCATGGCCATATCCCTGTCCAAAATGTACATCGAACAAAATGCATGCTCTTGAAGTGTCTGGAAGCCCGCAGCCCGGGAGAAATGCAGACGTAATTTGTGTTGGGAGGATTATGAACTCTAATCAGGGTAACAGCACTTTTAAACTTCCCAGTAGATTTGCTGTAGGTGTAATGCCTTAATCCTTTGGTTGAATGTTTCCTCCTCTGAGCTGAAGGTCGCTGGGCACCTAAGTGATGTTTCCTGCCGGCTTCCGGTGGGCCTCCTGCTGTTCATAATTTGCTGTATAAAGTTGCCACTCCTTAGTTCGCGAGCTAGTTTCTCACGGTGTAAATGTGTTTATTCCTGGTGATCTGTTTTCTATACAGATGTATTTTTGCACAACATTTTTAAAAATCGGCGTACCTTCGTCCACGACGTGCGGCCCACTTTCACAGCTTTTCCAGCGTAAACCCAGAGAAGTGCTTTATATGAAGTTTATTACTCTGAACAGTTTGTGATTTAGTAGTTCCTTTAGGCTGTTCAACTTTGAATTTTATGATTCTTAGGTAATTCTTGCAACTGGATATTGATGCATTTGGGTTAGCAGAGGATTGGCCCATTCCACTTAATGACAAACAGATTTGTTGTTCCAGAAATCATTATTTTTCTAGAAATGGTAAACCTTTCAAAGAGAAAAACTTAAGGGAAGGTTGTGGGAATTCTCTTGAAGGGATAGGACCAGCTCTTACTTGAATGAAAGTCTGAGATTTGCTGATAGCACAGTGACAATTCTTGTGTACCTGGATTGGTGTTTAGATCGTCTGGTGCTCTGAACTGTTTTTATTTATATTTATCATTTTGGTGTAAAAGCATTTTAACTTTGTGACAGCTAAGGTGAGCCTCCTGCTTTGTATAGCTTCTGGGATTCATTCAGCTAAGAGCTCTGAAAAAATGCCTTGAATCAACCATTGCAGTGGTTTTTTGGCAAGAGAATACCGTCTTAATAGTTTATTCCTTTTAAATTCTCTCCAAAAGCAAAATAGGACTACCTGGGATTATGTACAAATAAAACCGCCTGTAAACAGATCTTGTATGGTTTGCTGGGTCAAACAAATGTTCCCCAACCTGAAATCTATCTTATTTCCACTTTAACTACTTTCAATCATATTTATTATGTACTGCAGTTTGTACTTTTTTATTTTGTAACATTTTGTGATTTTTTTGTACAATGCTGTATTTGTACAATAGAGCGACTCTCAGCCGATGGAATGAATGAATAAAACGTGTAATTTTACTTTTGCCACGTCTTTTTGGCCGAGGTGGTTTTACTTACATTTCAAAAGTGACACGTTTCTTAAACGTGTGTGGCTTTTTTCCACACGTGAAGCTGTCATGGAATTCTGAGGGAGGTTTCTTAAGTTCTCACACGAGCAGGGTAGGATAATCATTGGTCATTTCAAAGGATAAGTCTTCGTGAAATATAATTAAAAGGTGGAGTAACTCAGGGCATTGCTCTCATTATTTCTAATTATAATCCCTGTCAAACTGTAGAGGCCGGCTGATAAACAGAGAAGTGCAAGTACTGTGTCGAGCAGCACAGTGTCTAAGTATCTTAGTTTTGTGTTCCCCTTATTCTCAGCACAGATTTAAATACTTCAAAGAGTAACCAAAGCAGGGTCCTCATTTTTATCCAGTCGGGCATCTGGAGACCGCGGGAATCTATTACCTTTAAGATGTATTCATCGGATTTAGTTGACAGGTAACCCCTGTGTGTATGTATGATCTGGGTGTTTTGTTTATTGTGAAAAACAGCTAGTTGGGGTGTTGAACTTCACAGTTGAGGTGGGGTATGTTTATGTGTCACGGTTCTAGGCACGCTGGAGCCCGAGTTCATTGCTTCCCACATTTTTGGAAGAATGCCACTGGTTATCAGGACAATTTCCTTTAAATGTTAACTAGTGAATTAAAAAAAAAACTTAACTAATCCTGCATCTCTGCTCTTTTAGGTAAGATAAGGTTTCCTTATGGCTTCACTGACTGAATTGGGAAAAAATTATTTGAATTACCTGGCTCTTCCCTCTTCTCCCCTTTATTGAGACCTATCCTATAAAATTCGGATATGCTTAAAACTTGCACAAATGAATAGACAAGTTAGGTATAATTCCCTAAAAAGCATTCTAGAAGCCCGTTACTGTTTTTCTTTTAATGTTTTGTTTATATTTGAGAGAGCGTGAGCAGGGGAGGGTCAGAGAGAGGCAGACACAGAATCCGAAGCAGGCTCCAGGCTCTGAGCTGTCAGCACAGAGCTCTATGCGGGGCTCAAACCCACAAACTGTGAGATTATGACCTGAGCTGAAGCCAGACGCTCAATCAACTGAGCCACTCAGGCGCCCCTAGCCTGCTGTTTGGAAGAAACAGATTCTGGGTTCTGTTTCATTTTTGAATTAGAATCCCAACTCCTCAAGGGTAATGCCTTTAACCAAATTTAATGAATCCTACGATTGTATTGCATGGCAACACTTTTTTTAGTTTTCTTGCCTAAAAGATTTGTGTCTTTCCCATCCTTTCTAAGGCTTGGGTTGTTTTTTGTTTGTTTATTTAAGAAGTGTATATTGTACATAACTCTCTTATGCTCCGTATTTGTTCTCTACTGCCCTACCTGGTTTATATATTAGTATTAGCAGGCTGGATCACTGAAGAGGTAGAGATGTGACTTAATTTACTTTCCGTACACAGATTTGTTAACAGTATTCCTTCAGATCCTCTTTATAGCAACTAAGAGGCTCAACACTTTATGAAGGAAATACTTGATGCTGCGAGCCAGTGTCTTGAGCGTTTACTCCCTTCTCCATAAAATACAGTGGAGGAAGATAAAATCTGCCAGGAAGCCCAACTGCGGTTTCATGTCAGTATGAAAATCTTATTTTTAATTTGAAAACATTATTAAAGTGGTACATGAATAAAAGCTGATACAACAATTAGTGTAATTTAAAAAAAATCATTTCATTTAAAAATTAAATGACATGTTGAAATGTACTTTCAGCATTTGGGCAAAGACCTAATTCCCTGAACCTTTTGTCCGTTTTCCACTTGTGCTTTTTCTGGGAGATAAGAAAATGTGCTCATTTTTATATGTTTAATTGAACTAAGTAGTAAACTTACTGATAAGTGCCACAAGGACATGTACATCTGGTTTTTTTCACATGTGATTCTTTAATTCCATTTCTGAACTTGTAGTCGATACAATTTATATGCCAAAATTTTCATTAGGCACGTAGCCTCTCAGAAACCAAATTCTGTAGAGGAAATGCCTTAGGAGTCCTTGACCATCGAAATGGGTTAGCCTCAGCTTGGGTAAATAATCGTCATGCCATGTTTTCTTCATGATTTTTGTATTAAAAAAGAGGCTCTTGAGATAATCTCACTGCTTTATTAAAGTTTATGAGTTTTCCTTCTTTCCCTAAAAGGTGAAAAAGTTGAACTCTAAAATTTTACCATGTTATTCAGTGTGCTCATATGGAGGAAAAGCATTAGAGAATAAAAGTATGTTTTAAACCTTTGGACATCTGATAATAGGCAGGTACACGTCCTAGATAAATTTAAGTGTCTGTTTCTGATGTTTCATGTTCACACTTAGCCATCGCTTGTTGCATGAGTTCGTAAGTCCAGACCTCATTTGATATTCCTGGAGTGTCCGTAACCATCTCAAAGAGGCACCGAGAATCCAGGCGGTACTGAATTCCATTTCATTCCCTAAATGTCCTAAGTGCAATCAGCGTGGACTATATATTATGTTTGTTCCCTGTTGGATCGCTGGGCTCAAACCTAGTAAATGCTCAGGAAGTATTTGTTGAGTGAAAATGAATTGAAGGAAAGCGTGAGCTTTGGAAAATATTTGGGGGACGTGAAATTCAATAAAAGTGATTGGGTTCTACAATTAGTGGGAATTACCACTGATGAAGTTATTCTGAGCATGTTGAAGAGAAGTGTTCTAAAAAGACAGGAAAGTATGTAATTCTATAATGGAAAAAGTGGATTTTGAAACCCAAAGATCAGAAGTCGATGTTATCTGTGTCCTCTTCCAAACATCTTGAGAACCAAACTAAGAACAAGTATTTAAAAATAGAACTTCCATTAATCTGAAGTGACTTTGAAAGCGAGGCCTCACCCCAGGGGCCTTGCTCTGACTTGAGGGGTTGCACGTGTCTCGAGCCCAGTCCACGGCATTTCCTAGTTCTGTTCTGTTTTCTTTCTATAGCCTGGTTCGGAAGGAAATGTTGGACAGATTTCAAGCATGTTTTAGGATTGTTGTGTTCGACAGCACGGGCTTCGGGCTTACACCATCGGTCAGCGGGGCCTGGGCAAGCAGATCCATTAGGGGGAAAAGAATTCATGTGTTTCCTCCCACTGTGAATTAGGTCAGGGACTGTTCTAGGAGTAGAGGTCAGAGAGAGAGAGAGAGAGTGCACTGTCCTCAGATTACTGGTAGTAAGATCCTATCTAGCCTGGCTTTCGCAAATGAATTTTCTAATGGAGCAGTCTGTTTATGTATAAAATTTTAAACAAAACTGCCTTTGATAAAATTCTCTAGGAAACCATTTATGGTGCACTTATTTGCCTTTGTGAAATGACCATGTAGTTTCATCTTCCTTTAATGACTGAGGGCTTGCATGGCGGCATGGGTACGTGGAAGTGAAGCTTGGCCGCTTGCTGAGGTCTGAGAAGCCCCTTTGTACTTTAAAGGATCTCAGAGTGCTTAAGACTTCTATCTTTGTGTTTTATACTTTCCTGTCTCCTCCCTCAAACCCAGACTTCCCATCCTGATTTCCTAGGTTGAATTAAAGACACCAGTAAGCATGCTTGTCAGAATTGACTCTAGGATAATAGGAAATGGGTTTCTAATTTGAGAATAGGATGTACTGCTATGAGAAATGTGCTTATGCTTTAGTTTTTGGGCAACCAGAAAGCTTTTTTTTGCTTATATCTTTGTCTTTTTGTTTATTTATTTTAGAGAGAGTGGGGGGTAGGGGTGGGAAAGAAGGAGGGAGGAAGAGAATCTTTGACACAAAGAGAGCAGCAGGGAAGGAGGAGGGGTAGAGAGAGAGCATTCTAAGCAGGCTCTGCACTGTTAGTGCAGGGTCCACCGCGGGGCTTGAACCCACGAATTGTGAGATCATGACCTGAGTCAAAACCAAGAGTCAGATACTTGATCAACTGAGCTACCCAGGTGCCCTGAGGGAGGAAGAATCTTAAGCAGGCTCCATGCGGGGCTTGATCTCACAACCCTGGGCTCATGATCTGAACCAGTATCGAGTCGGATGTTCAATAGATAGCCACCCAGGCACACCTGTCTTCTTATATGCATGCTGTGGGTAGTATCCTGGAAATGCTGAATTTGTCTGTTGAAGGGACCCCAGAATGAGTGCAGTGTCATATTAAAACAAGACAACTCGAGGTTAACTATCTTGGTCCTCAAAATTACAGTCGATTTGTCATTGCCTGGTTAATATTTTGCTTCCTCTCTGCCATATGCAATCCTTTTTGGTGCCTGCCTGCCATTGTCTTCCTTTTGCCTTTTGTATTTAGTTTTCCGGTTCACCAAGACGTGCTAATTATGAAGTAATTCAAATATCAGTTCTGCATTGAAGGCTCCAAAGTACAGTACACATAGACAGGTCTAGTACAAATATGACTATTGTCTTTTAAACGACCTCGCCCTACAACTCCTTTAATGAATGTGCATTATGTCTGCATTGGGTAAATACGTTAGTCTTCCTCATCCTGGCCTTCCTTTAAAGTATTTTCCCCTCCTATTGATTAGAATGGCTGAATAGGCACCCTGCATTAACATGTGGACAAATAGAACTCGGGCAGCGACAATTTGAAAAATTCCCAGTGGGGGTTGTGTATTTCATATTTCAAAGCAGTTAGAGAAAACCTCCCCTATCCCAAGAATTTTTTATTTTGAACTGGAATGATTTTAGCAAATATTGATGCCACATAGATTGACAGCAGATAGAGAGGTAGCCTCAGGGACTACGTTTGGAGTAATGATTGAGCACAAATGTTCTACTTAGATTAGAAGTTCTCTCAATCATTTTAACCGTGGACTGTGTGGCTGTGTTTTGTAGCTTATCAAAGTACAAAAAGGTGGTGTGCAAAGTAGGTAATTGTGAAGGGAATTGAAACCAATGAGTCGTGTAACACCTGTGTAGCCAATTTGTAAAATAAACTCAAATAAAGCCTTCAGTCCCAATGACCAACAGGAAGCATTCACACCTTTTGTCTCTTACAGTGAAATTTGAACTGCACTGATGATGTGACAGGACTGGAGAAGAGGAGGGACACCAGGAGGAAATTCTCAGCTGTCACTTCCCCGTCTTGGTCATCTTGCCGAAAAGTGTCAGACCTGGGGGTTGTTAACAATTACATTTTTTTTTTTTTTACTTTTAACCTGAACAGTACGCCTCTCTCAATAAACAGTAGATGCCTGAAATAGAAACCTCAGACACTGCTTATTCTGCAGAAATTTAGGACGGAAGTAGAAGAGAGATATAAGATGTGTGTCACACTTTTCATTTTTTTAAAAAGTTTATTTATTTTGAGAGAGCATGAGCAGGGGAGGGGCAGAAAGAGGGAGAAAGAGAGAGAATCCCAAGCAGGTTCTGCACTGTCAGTGCAGGGCTCAAACTCAGGAACCGCGAGACCACCACCTGAGCCGAAATCAGGAAGTCAGACCCTCAACTGACTGAGCCCCCCAGGCGCCCCGACACATTGCAATGTAAAGTCATTTCCTGGGACAGATTTTTCATTACCTTCCCACGTCGCTGATAGCGCCTGTTGGCAGAAGTGAGCACTGCTCAGAATTGAGGCAATTTGCAGAGAGATGGCTGCACTAGTTTAGAAAGCGAGAGGAACCTACAGAAATAGACAGTGCGATTTTAATAGTTAAGATCGTTAAGCTAAGCCTGCACCAGAAAGAAGCTTCTTTTTCCTTCACTTAACTGTGTCACAGGGAGCCATCCGGGCTGGCTGTGCTGGTGGTGGACACTTTCCCCAGGACACTGTCACCAGCTGCACTAAGCTGGGCCACCACCATGTCTGGATCGTAACTCAGAGAAAGAGCACGCACCCCGAGGTGGCACCCTTCCGTTTCTGCTCTCGTCTGTTGGCCCGGGTTTCATCATCTGGCCTTATCTAGCTGGGAAATACCATCCAGACTGTTCTCGCGAGGAAGGGTAAATGGATTTTGGCAGAAGGACAGCAACCTTTTCCAAATCTTCTTCTTCTTCTTTTTTTTTTTTTGACAGGAAATGGTTTAGGGTTAAAATAGCTCTAAGAAGAAAATTATACTATGGCAGTCTCTGGGAATAAAATATGCATGAAGTTGTCTCACTGAATTAATAGTTGCTGCCGTGGGGGCTCCTTATCAGCTCCCCACAGTGTGTTTGCCACGGGTTAAATACCCATGTGCAAAGCCTGCCTTGTTTCTATTTCCCCTCCATTCTTCATTGTATTTGAGTATATCGGAAATATCTTGAAAATCTGGCCTTCAACACAAGTCCTGGTTTTCTTCAGAAAGAACAATATATAAAACTTTTTCCTCTTGGGTTTTTCTAGATCTTGCTTCTCTGGGATATTGCTGAGTTTACTTCTCTCCCTTTCTCTACTTTCTAGTTCTTTTCTATTTACAATTCCTGCTTGGTTTTCTATTAGAATAGCTTTCTGTGCTTAAAATAAGGTGATCTTTACTAATTTACCAGTTTTACTAATTTACTCAGTCCTTAACAGAAAATGTCTAAACCGTGCCTAATAAAGGGGAAAAAACACACACCGTAAGTGGGTACTTCATGGACTAGAAGCTCCATATAAGTGTCATATTTAAAATTTAAGGATAGGCCTACCCTCTTGGAATTCTTAATCACTTTCTTAAGGTTAATAAGGTTCATCATAAATGGATCAGAGCCACCAGCTATAAGCAGAAGCCAACCCCAGAGACAGTCACTAACGCTCCTATGGAGAAGGGCAGCCGTCCGGCTGAGTCAGGACAGTTGTACTGCAAGCATGGCCTTGGGAGGCAGGGTTAATCAAAAGTAACCAACGTTGTGGGCACCTGGGTGGCTCATTCAGTTAAGTGTCCGACTTCCGCTCAGGTCATGATCTCACAGTTTGTGGGTTTGAGCCCCACATGAGGCTCTGTGCTGACAGCTCGCAGCCTGGAGACTGCTTCACATTCTGTGTCTCTCTCTCTCTGCCCCTCCCCGACGTGCGCACACACACTCTCTATCTCTCTCTCAAAAATAAACACTCGAAAAAAAAGTAACTGATATAAAGAAAGCCATCACTCATGCAAGTATCTGTATCCAAATTAGCTGCCTGTCCATCTTGCCTGCAGGAACACACTGTTACAGGAGAAGGGGATGGTCCGTGTGATGTCTAGAGAAAAGAGAACCAAGGAAGAATATTGGTTAATGTGTCTCTGTTTATCTAGGCGAGCAGGTGTCCTAGGCAAGCCAGACTAACGTGCTGAATCGATGAGAGAGATAAAGGAAAACACTTCTTGGAAACAGGAAGTAAATATGTATGCAACAACTATTGACTGTCTTATTTGTAAGTACTGGGCTAAGTAGTAGGTAAACTCACAGGCTATCTGGTAGTAGCTCTATAAAAACTGATGGCTATACCAATCATAGGTTGCATAAATTACTTTGCTCATGAGAGGTCTTTGGGGTCAAGCTGGTAGGGATTCAGTTTGAGGGTGAGAACCACTAACTGGAAGCATGAATTGGAGTGAGCTAGTTCACCTCTTTAACCCCTGCCTCGCTTGTGTAATGGAAACACTGTATTTATTTCAGAAGGTGGAGTAAGGGTTAAATTAAAATAATGGATAGCTGTGTCAACTGGGTGGCTCAGTTGTTTGGACGTCCGACTTTGGCTTCGGTCACGATCTCGTGGTTTGTGAGCTCAAGCCCCATGTGGGGCTCTGTGCTGACAGCTGGGAGCCTGCAGCCTGCTTCACATTCTGTGTCTCCCTCTCTATGCCCCTCCCCACCCCTCAAAAATAAAATAAACATTAAAAAAAAAGGTATAATGTATGTATTTCAAGCAGAAAGTTAGGACTTGGTAAATGTTAGCTACATCTAGAATTATCCCCATTAGAATCACAGGGCATGTTCATAATGTGCCTTGAATCTGCCTTCCAGCTTCGCCTTCAGGTTTAAACCCGATTTTCTATTTTATGCTTACTCTGATTTAAATTTTATTTTAGTATTGATTGCTAGACTGGTGATTGTGCTTCATTATTATTTATGAATAGGCTTTTGCTTTTCCTTATTCATGCAAATGTTTTCTTTTAATATTTTTGCATTGGCATATTTAATATCAAAATTCTATTTGGAAAGTGCTTGTGAAAACAGTGATTACTGGGGCGCCCAGGTGGCTCTGTCAGTGAAATATCAGACTCTGGGTTTTGGCTCAGGTCATGATTTCACAGTTGTGGGTTCAACCCCTGCATCAGGCTCTGCACTGACAGTGTGGCACCTGCTTGGGATTCTTTCTTTCTTCCTCTTTCTCTGCCACACGCACACACACTCTCTCAAAATAAATAAATAAACTAAAAAAAACACCCTGAATATTGTGTAGCTTCACATTTGTGACTTTTATAGTTTCCATTAGTCAATACTTGTTGATAGCTTCTATTTGCATAAAACTATCAAAACTATGCCTGAAATGGACACATTTTTTTTTTGACTATGGAATTTTAAGTGAAATTTTGATCACGTTAGTACGTGCACTTAAGAACTCTGAGATTCTTTCCTTTGATTCTGCTCCCTTTGCATCCTCTTCAGTATCATGTCCCAACCCCCAAATTTGATATTATGTTTGGGGTGCAATTGTGAATTTTCTAGATTCATGAATCTCATTTAAAAAAAAAATATTTATTTGGTTTTTGAGAGTGCAAGTGGGGGAGGGACAGAGAGAGATGGAGGACAGAGGATCCAAAGCAGGCTCTGCACTGACAGCAGCAAGCTCCATGGGGCTGAAACTCACCGTGGGATCCTGACCTGAGCTGAATTCGGATGTTCAACAGACTGAGCCACCCAGGCGCCCCTGAATCTCATTTTTCTTCTCACCACCTTTTGTGCAGGAAGCAAGAAGGGATAATCTCTGTTATAAAAATGGTGAAATCAACGGGGCACCTGGGTGGCTCAGTTGGTTGAGCGTCGGACTTCGGGTCTGGTCAGGATCTCAGGTTTGGGAGTTCCAGCCACCCATCCCTCCACGTTGGGCTCTGTGCTGATAGCGCAGAGCCTGGAACCCACCTCGACTTCTGTGTCTCCCTGTCTCTCTGCCCCTCCCCTGCTCCCTCTCTCTCTCTAGATAAAAGTAAAATAAAAATGGTGACGTTGAAAACTGAGGGACGCTGTTTACACAGCCAAGGGCGGTGTTGGGACTAGGACCCGGGCCTCTCGAAACCAGACCGTTGTAGTTAGAGCGCCACCCGGCGGCCATCTTCCCCCAGGGCAGGGGTGTGGCGGCCCGGAGCCTGCACTGGGAAAGAGCCAGGCTCGGGCTCGGTAGAGGGAGAGCCCCAGTTCTGCGGGGGCAGAAGGAAGCGGCGGCCCGTGTGACACATATGTGCTCTTTGTATGTTATTCCGTGTTGTCTACATGGCCTTTTGTGTGGATACTTCGCAGAGGTGGGGAGAGCTTCCTTTATAAGACGCTACGTTTTGTTTTGTAACTCTTAGAGAAAATAAATACGCATGCTTTGAATCTCACTGTTTCGTTGTTACAGAGGCAAACAATGAAATTCTTGGTATTAAGAAAACATAATTTTCAGGGCAATGCAAAGCCACGTAGATGGGGATCATTAGTTTTACGAAGAGATGGATGTGTGTGTCTGTATTTATATATGTGTGTGTGTGTAGATCTTTATTACGTTTGGATGGGTATATGTGTATATTTTTATATTAGGTATATGAGTATGTATTATATCTTTACTGTATTTATACGTGTGTGTGTGTGTGCACGTGCAGAACATGGTTCAGAGAGAGGTAGCAGGTCTGGGGTGAGCCATGAGTATTCTAGATTTAGAAATCACCCAGGTGAGGGGCGCCTGGGTGCCTCCGTTGGTTAAGTGTCCGACTTCAGCTCAGGTCACGATCTTGCCGTTCATGGGTTTGAGCCCTGCAGGGCTCTGGGCTGACGGCTTAGAGCCTGGAGCCTGCTTCAGATTCTGTGTGTCTCTCTCTCTACCTCCCCCACTCACTCTCTGTCTCT
This sequence comes from Suricata suricatta, assembly GCF_006229205.1. Classification (NCBI taxonomy): domain Eukaryota; kingdom Metazoa; phylum Chordata; class Mammalia; order Carnivora; family Herpestidae; genus Suricata; species Suricata suricatta. The sequence continues at coordinate 121,352,684 of NC_043709.1, forward strand.
CCCTCAAAAATAAATAAATATTAAAAAAAGAAGAAGAAATCACCCAGGTGATTTTGACACTCAGCTGGGTGTCGGAAAGCTTGAACTTCAGGCAGATCTAAGGAATCTCCCTCCATGAGTTGAGCAAGTGCTCTGTGAAGTCTAGAAAGATCAAGCAAGCTATGGGGTGCCTGGGCGGCTCAGTCGGTTGAGGGGCCACCTTCAGCTCAGGTCATGATCTCACAGTTTGTGGGTTCGAGCCCCACGTCAGGCTCTGTGCTGACCGTTTGCTCAGAGCCCGGAGCCTGCTTCTGATTCTGTGTCTCCGTCTCTCTCTCTCTCTCTCTCTCTCTCTCTCTCTCTCTCTCTCTCTCTCACACTCTGTGTCTCTTTCTTTCTCTCTCAAAAATAAACATTAAAAAATTTTTAGAAAGATCAAGCAAGATAACAGGAAACATAAGAAGGAGTCTGATGAAAATTCAGGAAATCCTGAATGTCATGAACAGGATGAAAACGAATGCACTCACCAAATCTCGAAATACCAAGACGAGGCACATTGATTCAGTTTGATTCTTACCTGTGTAAATACGTGCTTATCTGTCCCTAAGGTGTCAGCAGAGGAAACACAGAATCCAGAGTGTCACAGAACCTGTCAAGGCCAGAACCCGTTGGCGGCCTTCAATAGCTGGCCTTCTCTGGGGAGCAGCCCTTTGCCAGGACTCCTCTGCCCCTGTAGGTGGTCCACTGGGAAGGTCAGGTTCATTCTGCTTCTTAAAAGAAAAGGTCTAATGTGAGTCAGGATTCTTTGGATTGCAAATGCCAGAAACTTAATTCAGACTGGTTTCTAAGCAAAAGGGTCTGGTGGGGGGTGGGGTGGAGTTGACTCTACTGATCCCTGTTGCCCGGCAGGCCCCTGGCGCAGCTCACAGGGCTGAAGATTCGGCGGGAAGGCCAGGTTCTCCAGGCTCGCCGTGAACTCTGTCATGTAAAGTCTGTCTCTTCTCCGGCTTTCCTTTCACACACCTCTGGCTTTCCTGCCATGCTGGCCTCATCCTTCGAGCATGTGAGACCTACGCAGTGGGGGTGGTCCCCAGATAGCACCCCCGATGAAAGGGAGCCCATTTCCTGGTCTCTGTATCACTGGGTCCCCAATGGCATCAAAATCATCCAAATGTTCTCTTAAAGGACAGGTTTCAGGGTCAACTTCAGAGTTTCTTTTATTTTTTAATTTTTAAAAAATTTTTATGCTTTGGGGGGGGAGAAGCAGAGGGAGAGAGAATCTCTTTTTTTTTTTTTTTAATGTTGATCTGAGACAGAGAACACAAGTAAAAGTGGGGAAGGGGCAGAGAGAGAGAGGGAGAGAGAGTCCCAAGCAGGCCCCATGCTGTCATGGAGCCCGATGTGGGGCTGGAACTCACAGACTTGAGATCGTGACCTGAGCCCCCTGAGTGGGGGGCTGAAAACCGTGCATGTGGAGAAGAGGGGCAGGCACCCCCTGTGCTCAGGTCTGAGAATACTGGCTGTGAGGGCCCCGCCTTTCCCTGCCTGCCGCACCCAACCCTGGGCAGATCTCCTTGGGGAATAAGCCTCGATCAAGAGAACAGTCCTCCAGGACTCTCAGCTGGGATCTCAGGAAAGTGGCCCTCCAGGGCCTGGAGAGGGAAGTCACCCTCGAAGCCATGCTGTACACACATTCAGACAGCTGCCGTCCCAGAAATATCCGTGCCGTTGATTACCTGGCATTTAATATCATCTCTAACGTAAGCGCGAGACACCGTAAATGATGGAGGAACAGTAAATGGGAAGGAAAGAGAAAGGAAACGATGCAGTGAATAGAAGAAAATCGAAAAGGAGGAAAAAAAAGGGAGTGAATCTCTAATTGATAGCTTCCGAGCAATAAGATCTCGGATCCTGGGGAACAGAGTGCTGCTATTTTTAAAAAGAACTCTTGTAAATTAAAAATAGCATAGCTGAAGTTAAATATTCAGTGGAAGTTTGGAAGATGAAGTGGAAGAAATCTCTCAGAAAGTGGTACAAGGAGACATGGAATGAAAAATAGAGACCAAATAAGAAAATGAGGAGACTGATCTATGAAGCCCAATATTTGACTAACAGGTATTCCAGAGATAGAATGAAGACAATGGTTGAGAAGAAAGATGATATAAATGACTTCCCAGAGTTCACGGATAGCAATCTCTAGGTCCCACCGGATGTCCACAATGTCATCATGAACAGCCATGTAGGTTGTGTCTGTGAATGTTATGGAAATAGTATTCCCCAGGGTGGTGCAGTGCACAACATGCACAACTGTGTGTGGCAGCCCAATGAATGCAACCCATACCATGGTTTCTTTTTTAGTGTTTATTTATTTTTGAAAGGAAGAGAAACAGAGTGTGAGTGGGGGAGGGGCAGAGAGAGAGGGAGACACAGACTCTGAAGCAGGCTCCAGGCTCCGAGCCGTCGGCACAGAACCCCACGCGGGGCTTGCACTCAGGAACTGTGTAACCTGCGCTGACATCGGTTGCTTAACCGACGAAACCACCCACACGCCCCATACCATGTTATTTTGAATAGATATTTCAAAGTATTGCAGGTTTAAAAAATAGCCTCCTTGCTTTCAGGGGAAAACCGAGTCACTTCTCAACAGAAGAACTCAACTAATTCTCAACCAAGACTGTCAACAGAAACATCATAACTAGGATGCCACGGGATGATGCTTTGCAAGTTCTGAAGGAAAATGATTTCGAAGCCACAATTCTATACCCAGTAGTCTTAATTGTAAACAGCAGAATCTATATAGTTAGTTTCAGCAGGTAAGTTTACTGACCTTACATCGTTTATGGATTTTCTGGTAAGCAAGAGAATGCAGGCTTGCACCCCAAAAAGCATTGTGGATGCGGCACCAGAGCAAGCATCCCCACTCCCACACCCCATCTGGACCGATGCCAGAGCTGGCAGGAATGAGGAGTCAGTCAGCTTGGCTCTTGAGCCATCCCCTCCCCCACAGAGGTTCCATGACCCACCACAAAATAAAAATAAAAAAATAAATAAATAAATAAAGGAAACAGCCACTTCTCGTGTTGCTTACTTTTTTTAAGTTTATTGATTTATTTTGAGAGAGAGCATGTGTGGGGAGGGGCAGAGAGAGAGAAAGAGAGAGAGAACCCCAAGCAGGCCCCATGCTGTCAGGTGCAGAGAGAGCCCTACTCTGGGCTCACTCGCACATATAGTGAGATCGTGAACTGAGCCGACATTAGAGGTCGAGGACGGAACTGCTGGGCCAGCTGGTAGCCTCCCACATTGCTGACTTCTGAAGTCTTACATGCATATGTGTCCCTGGAAGAATTTAGGCTACATGTCTCCCTCCCAACCCCAGCAGCCAAAGAGCACATTCTAGAAGTTACCTTAGAAAAGTGAGACCCGAGATGTGGGAGATTTACCAAGGGAAAGGTGACCAACAGATCTTGGGTCGTACCTACTGAAAATAAACGGTATTTACCAGACCAGCCAAACTATTAGGAATGAGGGTAGAATAGACGTGTTTTCAGACAGTAAAGTCTCAAAAAATGTACCACCCCTTAACCTTTCTCAGAAATCTACTGGCATGAGTCCTGCCTACGTGAAGGTGGAAACCAAGGAAAATTAAGACACGGGATCTAGGAAACAGGCCTCCATCTCAGCGGAGATCAAGGGAAGCCCTATCCTGGTGGTGGAAGCAATATCCAAGTTGACGTCCGGGCCCCAGGTCCACAGGGAGGCTGGAGCCTAGATCTCGGGCTTCCGGCTGGCTGAGGGCTGAGTGTGGTGAGGCGGGCTAACTCTGCTGTTGAACATTTGGGGATAGATCAGTGACAGAAACAGAGAAAATCATGCAAGTAGAAGAAAAGGAGACAATTATTACTTCTAGGGAGAACAGAAAAGTTGAACAAGAAAAGGAAATATGATCAAAAGACCAAATGTTTGTACTCAGCTGTGAAAGATCACTGCATAAGTCAGATGTACATCCTGGATACTGAGTTGGCAAAAAATGAAGTAAATAACTGGGAATATATATATATGTAGGTATGTAGGTATGTATATGTGTATATATATATATATATATTTATATGTCGGAGAGTTAAAATCTTATCTTCCATAATAGAAAATAAATACTACCTAAAAGTAAAAACCAAGAGGTTTAAAAATATTTTTAGTAAAGATAACTATATTATGTATTTATATGAGTATAAATTGCATCTGTATTAATAATTTGCATGATAATGTAAACACATCATTTTTAATTATGGAGGCATACGCCAGAATAAAGATTGAAGGAGTAGAACCAGCTTTCTGGGGGGGGAGGGGCGGAGGGGGGCAGGAAGCTAAAAATTTAAAGTGGGCTCCACACCCAACGTGGGGCTTGAACTCATGACCGTGAGATTAAGAGTCACATACCCTTCCGACTGAGCTAGAGCTAGAGCTAGGGCTCAGGTGCCCCTATTTTTCATTTTAAACTGTGTTGAACCATTTGACTTTCAAATAGGAAGAAGAGGTTAAATCTGCTGTGTTGAAGATGGTCAACTTTAAAACACGGGTGTGCTTTTTCCTGATGCACCTTGGCCTAAAATATAATTTTGGTGGGTTTTTTTCTTCTTATAGACTTAAGCATGCTAATTATAGAAAATACATGTATCTCATATTTTTCAATAGAGACCCACGGAACAGCTTTGTTAGAGTGAAAATGCTCTCAAGCATATGAGATTATATCTGGGCTCAGGATCTTTTCCTTGCCCTCCAGTGGTCTGTGACCTTCGGGAGAGTTCCCTATTCTCCCTGAAGTTTGGTCGGTTTCTCCATCTTTTAAATTGGGCAAACGTGGTAAAATGCAATTTTCTCAGTTCTTACTCTTTTCTCTAGAAATTTCCCTCTGCCCTCATCGGCAGGGATCAATCATTGGGAAGCCTTATACCCCCACCACTCTGGGGTGCACATCGGACTGAAGCTACACAATCAGTTTCTATCTTTTGGAAATTTGGAGCATTTGTTGGTCTGGGAGGGTAACATTTGAATTTAAGGTAATCTCTCCCATAGAGAGGCAGAAGGTGTAGCTGGTTTACAGAAAGAGGAAAGAATAGGGGCGCCTGGGTGACTCACCTGGTTGAGCATCTGACTGTTGATCTCAGATCAGGTCATGATCTCACAGTCTGTGAGTTCAAGTCCCAGATTCCATTCTGCGTTGACAGCATGGAGCCTGCTTGGGATTCTGTCTCTCCCTTTCTCTGCCCCTTCCCTGCTTGCACCACTCCCCATCTCAAAATAAATAAATACATTTTTAAAAAGGAAAGAGAGAAGAATAAGGTAAATGTGCTAAGATATATGCGTAATAGAAGGAGAGAGAATTCTCAGATTATCATTTCCAGCATTGACCTTTTTCTAAGGCTTTGCTGCCTTCCTGCATCCTTGCAAAAAATTAACTTTTTTTCCCCTTAAGCTAATTCAAGTTAGTTTTTCATTTACTTAAAATTAAGAGTCTTAACTCACTCAAGATAAAAGTAGCTCTCAGTGCACCTTATGCCCCTCCCCATGTTGCGGGGCTCCACCTCCTTGACTTTGGTCCTTGCTTGACAAAGATTCCCGTCACTATCTCATCTCCTTGTCCCACTGGCTGCCTCTGCTGTCTCCACAGAGTGGCTTCAGCATGGTGCCTGTCACACTCATTGTGGGGAGACTGTCATGGTTCCAGTGATGTTGGATTGGGGCCCCAGAAGCCACCAAAGCTCCTCCCACCACATCTGGACTCCAATGAAACACTGAGCATGGATCACAGGATCTTGCTTCCCCAGCAGCTGCCCAAAGGGCCAGATGACACAATCTCTACTGGGGCAGAGCCCATCAGTTGGTTTTTGCTACGCACCCCAAAATGTAAGGTCTTGAAACACCAAATACTTTTTCTCACAATTCTGAGGGTGGCTGGGCCAATCGGGTCTCCGCTGGCTCCTCTGGCTGGATGGTATGGAATGGAACTCGGGTCTGTTGGTTGGCAACTGGTGGGTCTGGGGGGCCCTCACCCCCACATATGGCAGTTGGCTCAACGTTAGCTGGGACCATTGCATGTGACCCTCATCACCCAGTGAATGAGCCAAGGATTATGTACCTGGTGGGAGAGGGTCCCAACAGCAAGACAGGGTGTGCACTCGTGCTCCTGCACTTTCCAAGTCTCTGCTCAGCATCGTATTTGTTTTCTAATGTCCCATTGGCCAAAGAAAGTCAGATGACCAGAACTAGATTCAGGGGGTGGAAAGAGACCTGTCCTCCCGCTGGGAGTGGCTGCGAAGTCACATTACAAAGGGAAACAGGTTGCATCCAGGAACAGTAGGGGTTATTGTGGCCATTTTGCAAAAACTCCACCACAGAATTTTAATGCCTAGTGGGGTGAACTTTGATGATTAGAAGATAGAACAGAGAGATCCACACTCGCTTTGTCTTCTGTCTCCCCCCTGGACTATTCTGAGGCTCACTGGTTCCACGTGCTCTGGCTGGAGGTGTCCTTGATAGCTTTCCTTCCTTCCCTCTTCCTCATTCCCCACTCTTGCTGCCCTGGGATGGTGCCCACCAGCCAGCATTGTAAAAAGGCTTTGCCTCCGATTTATTTCATAGGTGTTCCGAGCTAAGACACTATTATATCATATTCTTGAGAAGATTAAAGAGGATATAATGTTTCTGGGTTATATTCCAGGAGCTGTAACTTTGGTTAGTGTCACTAACAGAAGTATTTCATAATAATAAAATCTGAATGGACTTGAAAAGTATAAGCATATCTTGGTTTACTACACTTCCTTTATTGTGCCTTGCAGATATTGTGTTTTATTTTACATGGAAGGTCTGTGGTAACTCTGCATCGAGGCCATTTTTCTGACAAGGTTGCATTTGCTCATTCCATGTCTGTGTGTCACGTTTTCATAATTCTTGAAATATTTCAAAAATTTCCTCATTATTGTATTTGTTATGATGATCTGTGATTGGTGATCTTTGATGTTACCATTGAAATGGTTTTGGGGTGCCATAAACCACTGCCATATAAGATGGTCAACTTAACTGGTAAATGCTGTGTGTGTTCTAACTGTTCTACCAACCAGCCATGCCCCACCTTCTCTCCCCCTCTACTTGGACCTCCCTATTCCCTGAGATACATCGATATTAAAATTATGCCAGTTAATAACCCTACACTAGCCTCTATGTGTTCAAGGGAAAAGGAAGAGTTGGATGTCTCTCTCTTTAACTCAAAAGCTAGAAAATATTAAGTGTAGTTGGGAACACATGTCAAAAGCTGAAGTAGGCCAGAAGCTGAGCCTCTTGAGCCAAATGGTTAGCCAAGTTGTGAAGGCAAAAAAGAAGTTCTTGAAGGAAATTAAACGTGCTTCCAGTGAACACAGGAATGATAAGAAGGTGAAGCAGCTTTATTACTGATACAGAGAAAGTTTGAGTGGTCTGGAGAGAAGCTCATACCAGCGACAACATCCCCTGAAGCCAAAGCTTCATCCAGAGTGAGGCCCTGACTCTCTTCAATTCTGTGGAGGCTGAGAGGTGAGGAAGCCGTGGAAGAAAAATCAGAAGTTAGCAGAAGTTGGTTCAGGAGGTTTAAGGAAAGAGGCCATGTTCATGACACAAAAGTGCAAGGCGAAACAGCAAGTGTTCATGGGGAAGCCACAGTGAATTATCCAGAAGATCTAGCAAAGGCAGATAATTAATGAAGGTGGCTACCTTCCATAACATATTTTCAGTCTAGAAAATATAGCCTTATCCTGGAAGAAGATGCCATCCAGGACTTACGTAGCTGGAGAGGAGAAGTCAATGCCCGGCTTTAGAGCTTCCACGAACAGACTGACCCTCCTATCAGGGGCTAATGCAGCTGGTGGCTTTACCTGGAAGGCCATGCTCACTTACAGTTCTGAAAATCTAGGACCCTTAAGAACTCTGTTAAATCAACTCTGCCTGTGCTCTATAAATGGAACTACAAAGCCTGGATGATCGTACATCTATTTACGACATGGTTTTCCGAATATCTTAAGCCCCCTGTTGAATCTCCTGCTCAGAAAAACAAGATTCCTTTCAAAACATGGCTGCTCCTTGACAATGTCTCCAGTCCCCTAAGAGCTCTGAGGGACACGCACAATGAGATGGATGTCGCTTTTCTGCTAACACAACATCCATTCCGCAGCCCGCGGATCAAAGAGCCATTTCAATGTTCAAGGCTTATTATTTAAGAAATACATTTCCTAAATCTCTAGCTGCCATAGACAATAATTCCTCAGATGGATCTGGACACACTAAATTGAAAGCCTTCTGGAAAGGACTGACCATGCTGGATGCCATTAAGAAGGTTTATGATTCATGAGGAGAGGCCAACATATCAAGGTCAACAAGACTGGAAGAAGTTGATGCTAACCCCCAGGGATGACGTTGAGGGGCTCAAGACTTGAGTGGAGGCAGTCACTACAGATGGGGCAGAAACAGCAGGGGAGCTAGAATGAGAAGTGGAGTCTGAAGATGGGAGTGAGTGGCTACAATCTTGTGATCAGATTTGAGTGGAGGAACAGTTGTTTCTATGGATGAGCAAAGAAAGTGATCTCTTGAGATGGGGTCTACTCCTGGAGTGGGTGCTGTGAAGATCGTCAGAATGATAACAAGAGATTTAGAAAATCACATAAACTGAGTTGATAAAGCAGCAACACTGTTTGAGAGGACTGAGTCCAGTTTGGAAAGAAGGGCTCCACTGTGGTTCTAACGCTATCAAACAGCACTGCATGCTACAGAGAAATTGTTTGTGAAAGGGAGGGTCTACTGATGTGGCAAACCTCGTTGTCTTCTTTTACGAAATCGGCCCAGCCTTCAGCAAGCACCACCCTGATCAGTCAGCAGCCGCCAGCATCCAGGCAAGATCCTCCCCCAGCAAAAAAAAAAAAAAAAAAAAAAAAAAAAGATGACTCTTAAAGCTCAGATGGCATTTTTTAGCAGTAAAGTATTTTTGAGAGAGATAGAGACAGCACCAGAGGCAGAGAGAGAATCCCAAGCAGGCTCTGCACTCTCAGCACAGCTCAGTGCAGGGCTCGAGCTCAAGAATCATGAAATTATGACCTGAGCCAAAACCAAGAGTCAGACGCTTAACTGACTTAGCCAGCCAGGCGCCCCAACGATAAAGTATTTTTAAATTAAGGTATGCACTGTTTTGTTTAGACACAATGCTATTGCATACATAATAGGCTACAGGATAATGGAAACATAATTTTATCTGCACTGGGAAACCAAAAAATTCATTTGACTTTATTGTGATATTCGCTTTATTGCAGTGGTCTGGAACCCATATGTCCGAGGTATGCCTCAGAAATTATGTAGGCTACATTCTCAAATTACCCGGCAGTAAAACCAGAATTAATAAGTTTAAAGAAAACACGTCTGGGGCGCCTGGGTGTTTCAGTCAGTTAAGCAGCTGACTTCGGCTCAAGTCATGATCTTACAGTTCTTGGGTTTGAGCCTCGCATCGGGCTCTGTGCTGACAGCTCAGAGCCTGGAGCCTGTTTGGATTCTGTGTCTCCTATCTCTGACCTTCCCCTGCTCATGTTCTGTCTCTCAAAAATAAATAAAAAAATATTAAAAACAATTAAAAAAAGAAAACATGTCTAACTTGGTGGATAAACAAACAAAAACAAAACCCACAAACAGTTCTAAGTAGCATTTGGCCAATAATACAAATAACAGACTATTTACAAAATAAGTGAAAAGAGAAAATTAATGTGTAGAAATCTCCATGGTATGCAGTTAGAACTGTTGTCACGATTAAATTCCTTAATGGTCTTCACAAACAAATAAAAGAAAATAAAAAGACACAGAGTAGTCAGCATAAGAGACTAGAAGAAAGAACATAAAACAGAGCCAAGGAAAGAGGGTGCTGGAATCTATGCTTACTGTTTGCTCAGGTAATTTCCAGGAATTTGGTGGGGCAGTTGTTAAACAGCCATAATTAAAATACCTCATTATATAAACTTTAAAAAATTGTATTAAAAACAAAAATGAGGGGCTCCTTGGTGGCTCAGTCGGTTAAGTGTCTGTCTCTTCGTTTTGGCTCAGGTCATGATCTCTCAGTTCGTTAGTTCAAGCCCCATATCGGGCTCCGTGCTGGCAGCTTGGGATTCTCTCTCTCCCTCTATCTCTGCCTCTCCCCTGCTTGTGATCTTTCTCACTCTCTCTCTGAAAATAAATAAATGAACTTAAAAAAAATTTTTTAATGTTTTATTTATTTTTGAGAGACAGAGAGAGACAGTGCGAGCAGGGGAGGGTCAGAGACAGAGGGAGACTCAGAATCTGAAGCAGGCTCCAGGCTCTGAGCTGGCTGTCAGCCCAGAGTCTGACGCGGGGCTCAAACCCATGAATCGTGAGATCATGACCTGAGCCAAAGCCAGATGCTCAACTGACTGAGCCAGCCAGGCGCCCCATCAAAATAAATAAATGAACTTTAAAAAATGATACTCAATTTATCACTTCTTAACTAATTTAGTTCATTTCACTATTTTATATGCTCTTGAGTATATATATGTCAATTGTAGGTGTATAGTGGAAATACCATGGACTGGTCTGCTCTTGAGCATCTATTTGCAATTCTATCTAATCTCTCTGCTTCTGTCAATGTCACACTGATAGCCGGAAGTCAGCCATGATGGGTGATGGGAGTATTTACAACATGGCATTTGGCAGGGCTACAAATTAGAGCCATTGTTTCCCTCTTTCTCTTCCTCCTCCTCCTTTTCTACAGAACTGTTGTTAGCAAGCATACCACTGACATTAGTAAATAATCTTTTTTAAAAAAAGTTTATTTATTTATTTTGAGAGAGAGAGAAGTAGAGGGGAGGGAGCAAGAGAGAATCTCAGGCACTGTCAACACAGAGCCCAACCAGGGGCTTGAACCCATGAACCGTGAGATCATGAAGTGAGCCAAAATCAAGAGTCAGATGCTAACCAACTGAGCCACCCAGGTGCCCCAGTGAACAATTTTTTTGAAGGGATATGACTTTTCCAAGTTGAGATTAGAATTTTTAAAAAGCATTAAAGTGCTTGATAAAGTTCAAACTTATTTTAGTGTGGTGGAATTCTCCAAATCTCAGGGATATATGTCTTTGGTTGGGATGCCGGCAGTTAAGTCACTTCTAATTAATGCAAGATGGACCTTAACACTTAAGAGTGAGCCAGATTTCACAATGTTTCTTTAGATTGGTATTATGTAAGGACTGGGTGAGGAGAAGTTTTCTGGTTAAGTCTCTGGATGCTTCTAGGTTGTGTAAAATCTAGAAATGGGGGGACATGTATTACTTCATATATATTTACATATACATATACATATACATATATATAGTCAAATGAAATAAACTTCATACATGTTTTTCTATAAAACAGGAGAAAAATTTAAGTAGGTTGGTGAGTTTTAAGAGAGTAATGGATAGCAACAGTGAAAAAAATCCCTTTTCATGGTGGGTGTTATTTCCTTTGGATTTGAAATCATTCTTAGTAAAAATTTCTTCATAGCAATTTGTGTTAAAGATGTTTTCAACTGTAAGCTTAGTGTAAAGAATAAATTAATGGTAATTTGAAATACAGAATTAGGTTAAATATGTTGGCTTGAGGAAAAATCGTGGGCAGCACCCAGACCCTTCAGGTACCAATAGTTTATTCCTGGTTGTTTTTTTTCCCCTCAATTAATGAAATTGGGAAAAAGAAGGTTCTTTTAATTCACTGTATATACTTAGGTCTTTTTTTTGCATGTTTCACTGTATTAACATTTACACATAACACACAGAATGGATCTTGGAGAAAGGGAAATTGCAGTGTTATGAAAGTTTGCCGACAGCATTGTCTTTTATGCCCAAGCTGTGTGTGACCCTGTGAGGTAAAGAAAATCTATCAGAACAATTTACTCCTATATCCAAGAGCATCATATTTGAGCAGTCCACGCCTTAATGTTTAAGAATGCTTAATTTGTGCCCAAGTTTCTTATGGACTATAGATTATATTCCACTTTTTAAAATCTCTTCATTTGATTTTTTTTTAAAGAGTCAACATTAAGCTTCAGCTTTTTTTTTTTTAAACCAATACCTTTCCTTATTATTTTTACAAATTCCCTTGAAATTATGGTAAGATTTGTTTTCTTTTTTAAAAAATTTGTATATGTTTATTCTTTTTTTTTGAGAGAGAGAGAGACAAGAGGGCAAGTGGGGTAGAATCAGAGAGAGAAACACAGAATCGGAAGCAGGCTCCAAGCCCTGAGCTGTCGGCACAGAGCCCAGTGCCGGGCTTGACCCCATGAACTGTGAGATCATGACCTGAGCCGAAGTCAGACATCTAACCGACTGAGCCACCCAGGCACCCTGGTAAGATCCGTTTTCAAGTCAGTTAGAAAAGTTTCAACTGGAAAACAAACCATTTCCAAATATGTCTTTGAACTAAGTCTGACATCTGAACTTTTCTTTTTAATTTGTTCTTGGCATCATTAGCTCTTGTGAATTCCCTGGGCTTATTAGAGCATGTGAAGCTCTTACGGCTTTTGGTTAATGCGCTAAAACCTGTTAATGTAAATTTATCTTAGTGTTCTGCATGTGTTTGCTGATTCTGCACACGTGAGTCATTCAGATCTAGATATAAAGGATCATATTTTGAAAGCAAGGAACTAAATGATCCTTCCTGATTGTGTTACAATATTTAAACATTTGGACTTTGATTAAAGATCTCTGGGAAATATGACTCTACATGTTTTTTCATTTGCTTTTGAGAGATAACCTAGTTGGTTTATAACATACATGGATGTGAATTTTCCAGATGAATGGGCTATTGTGAGATTTGGGCTTCTCCAATACAAAGCATGAGAGGAAGGATAGACCTTGGGGACCATACCTCTTGTTGGGTCAGGAAACTATATCCTGGTCTGTTAAGTAAGTACTCACTTTGAACCGTTAAGCATGATTTGAAGAGTCTACTCTTAGAATCCCGATAGCTCTTTTACCTGCCTGTCCTCATGTAAATAAATATTTGTTAAGTAAGTGACAGATAAGAAAATCATCACCTAGAAAAATAACCCATGTTTTCCAACCAATTTTATATCTTTATCTGAAATCTCTTACCTTTCTAAATGTAAGTTTTTAAGTAACAATCTGGATCTCTTTATTCGTGGATTTGCCCAAGTAAAAGTGAAGCCTTTGTCTGTAGTCTATTTTTGTATCATGATAATTCATCCATTGGAAGCACGTTTGACATCTTGAAGATGAAAGTGGTGTCTTCTAATAAGGGTTCCCAGAATAGAATCAGCATATTAATAAACCTGTCCATCACCCACATGAAATCCATTAACTGAGTGATGTTTGTTAACTAGTCACAGATCAGACCGGTATTGACACTTTCTCAGTCCTTAAATTTCACGAATTCCTGGCTATTGCGTTCATTGGGTGTTGTTAGTAGAACAAAAGGGTAGTAAGCTTCCCCAAATGGTCAACAATGGTTGTTTACTTAAATTCCAGAAAGAGAGCCTTTAAAAAAATATGTTTTGTATGAATTTTAAAGACACTCCAGGAGCACCTGGGTGGCTCAGTCGGTGAAGCATCCGACTTAGGCTAAGGTCACCATCTCATGGCTTTGTGAGTTTGAGTCCCACGTCAGGCTCACTGCTGTCAGCACAGAACCTACTTTGGATTCTCTGTCCTCCTCTCTCTCTGTCCCTCCCTGCACGTGCGCACGCGCTCTCTCTCTCTCAAAAATAAATAAAAGCATGAAAAAAAAGACTCTCCAAATGATACAGTGATTAATTAACAATCAAATCTGTCATCACCAGAAGAGCTACTTACTTGATTGATTTTCACTAATAGATACCAGGCAATGGATGACCCTTAGTACAAATAGGATGACCCTATAGAATATACTGTTTTGCTAATATATTATAAATATTATTGTAAGATTTTGTCTTATTAATTGTCAACCAAACAGGTAAAAGTAAAAGTCGTTCACAAAATACCTATGGTGGGGGGTGGGTCGGTGCCTGGGTGCTCAGTTGGTTGACTTCAGCTCAGGTCATGATCCCACAGTTCATGGGTTTGAGCCTCGTGTCGGGCTCTGTGCTGACAGCCAGAGCCTGGATCCTGCTTCAGATTCTGTGTCTCCCTCTCTCTGCCCCTCCCCTACTGATGTTCTGTCTCTCTAAAATTAATAAACATTAAAAAAAGTTTTAACGCCCCCTCAAAACTCCAAAATACCTATGAAGGTGAGGTCAGAGTGAAGCTGAACTTGCCTTTTTTCTTTTTCTTTTAGTGAGAAGGTAAGGTTTATTTCTACTCTCAAACTCTGACAACTTTGCAGAAAGTCCTCATTCCTACCTCAGAGATGGCAGAAACTGTAATAAGCAATCTTCCCCCACGCACAACACAGTGAATTTCAATATCCCCCCTCTCTGGGGAAGGGAGGTCACACTGCACACTTTTGGAGACACTCCTTGAGCTGTCTGGCACTTTGGTAAAGAAAGGATTTGGTCCAATCTCTTGCTGGCTTAGCATACTAAAAGACATATAAATAAAGTCAGTTGCTCAACCCCACTGGGCTGGGGCTGGGGCAGAAGGTGCGCAGGGACATGGTCTGGGACAGATGGGCAGAGCGTGGGCATGGGCTCAAGTTCTTGTGACAGAGGGAGTTGATCCCGAGTGGCTGCTGAGGTGGCTGAGGGCAGGCTGACTGCTCTGGTGGCCTTAGCTGCTGGTCTGGTGGCCTTCGTCTGCCCCGCCCACGAGCTCACTGCACTAGAACCGCAGTGGGCTCTCCCTCTGGGCCCCCCCCATGGAGTCACTGGGGTGGATGATGTTCCTGCTGATGTGGACACCGAAGTCCTCCCTGATGGTGATGGGGAAGCCTCAGCTGAGTCAGTGTGGCCTCCCAGGGCCTCAAAGTGCAGACCACGTTGGGGCCTTTCGGGACCATGGGCATCATGGGGTGGGAGCCATGTAGCTGATGAGGGCTGGGTAGAAGGGCTTCCTGTGCGGCCCGGTGGTGCTCGGGCAGGACGCTCTCTGGCACCCACAGCATCTCCATCCCCACCAGGATGAAGCTCCTATTCTCCCAGTGCTGGGTCACATCTCCACAGAGCCACCACCAGAGCCCAGCTGGCCTCACTGCAACACGGGGCTGCTCCCAGGTGCAGGAAGGCCCTCCGGAGCTGGAGCATGAGAGCAGGCTTGGCCAGGGCCTTACTCTGCACCCCAAGAGGCTGCCATGACCTCCCCCACCTGTGGGCCACTGGCTCTGAACTTTCTTTTCATGAACATAGCAGAGAGAAAACTGGCAATGGACGCATTTACCTATAACAGTTACCAATTCGTTGCTATCCAGGTGAATACATGACAATCAATTTGTTAGGTGCTAGCATGTGATTTTTGTGAAGTTGGCATACTTCAAAAAATTTAAGAAAAAGTGTCATTCATTCATTCATTCATTCACTCAACAGATATTTATGTACTGATGTATTAGATGAGGTTGGAGACGGAGACAGGGGCCTTGTAGTGTCTCATAGACGATGGTGAGGAGTTTGAACTTTGTTCTATGGAAACTGGACAAAAATGGAAGGATTTTAAACAGGAGAATAAACCAAAAAATATATTTTATCTACTGTCTAAAAATATCTCTGTGATAACTAGAGAATAAACTGCAGTAATCAAGAGTTCAGGTGTTACGGCAACAGTCAAGGCCAGAAAAGCTGGCAGAGTGAATTGGGAACTGGTCAAGGCCAATGAGGGAAGTTGACACACATAGGTTGTAGGTGTAGGAACTGGTAGTTGAGCAAACAGAGAATTAGTTAATTTATTATTAATTTTTAAGGTTTATTTTTGAGACAGAGGAAGTAAGAGAGAGAGAGAGAGAGAGAGAATGAGCAGGGGAGGGGCAGAGAGAGAGGAGACAGAGAATCTCAAGCAGGCTCTGTGCTGTTAGTGCAAAGCCTAATAGGGGGCTCAAACTTATGATCTCACGAACCAACTAAGCCACCCACGTACCCTGAGCAAACAAAATTTAAACTCCACCTAATACCTAAACCTTCCTTTCTCAAATGAAAGATGATCTTTACTCTCTATTTGTTTTTCAGTCTAAAGTTCTAGAAAAAGTTCTACAAATTATGCCGTCTCATAAGTTTCTGAACTGAACTATTACTGGGCATGCAAACCAGAAAATAGAACATACAGACCACTTAACATTTACAAATGATGTCCTGACGGAACTTTTTAAAGGTCCAGGCGAGTGGTTTTCAATGGACGGAGCAAGGTAAAGCTTCCCCCTGTTGAATGGCCCAAGACAATTGTTGGTAAGAACACAGCTCCCAGATCAATGAAGTCAATTGTCTACACAGTGGAGATGCGTCACACAAGGAGGCCACACAGGGTATGCAATCGCCAACAACGAGTGATGTTGAGATGTCTAAGCAGTAGTCCAGCATTCAGGAGATGTCACCAAATGATTTGGGACTCTGGTATAAATTCTGAAGAGTCCATTTGGTTGAGGAGTTTTTGATTTGAAGCTTTCGGCAGACAATTTAGCAAGGTTGGTTTGGCCAACGACAGAAGCCATTGGTTCATTTTATGTCATTCCAACTGAGGGCTCAACACAGCACTAGTACAAGGAAACACTCGGTTTTCTACAAGCGTGTTTTTCATCTATTTGAGGAGATAACAGAAACATACAGAGCCAGGAACAAAATAGCTCACACGCCGAGTGACCCACTACAGTGGAAAGAGCGCAGACTTTGAAGTCAAATGTAGCTGAGATCCTGCTTCTTTCTCCTACCAACCGCTCTATTTCAGGCAAATGACTAACCTCATCATTTGTCTTTTTCTAGTTTTATCTGAAGAAAAGAAATGAAGGTATGGATCTTTTTTTCCCCCTTCCAATTTGCCAGGATTAGATTAAAAAAAACTGAATGGAATATTTTTAAAAAGGAAGAAAAAGGAAAGCTGGGGACAATAATAATAGGTACTTAATGCATGTTTTGAGTTTCAAGAAAGAAAGTCTGAATTACAGAGCAAAAAGTAATAAATAAAAGAAAAAAGAAGAAAAAGAAAAAAGAAAAAAAAGAAGGCATCCTCATGCTGAACGAGTTCCGATAACTGTTGATAAAAACATTTAGCACGGCCATTGGTTGTAATCGCCTCAAGGTTTGAGATGAATGGACGTACTAACTTTTGTGCTAGTGAATAATCAGAGACTGGAAAAGCCTGAAATGTGCAAATTGTGAAGTACAGGCAAGTGTAAAAGGAATTAGAAAGGGAAAGATAAGCATAGGCTTTTAGTAAACTGGAAACTATGAGTCTCAGAAGGCTGATCAGAGAGTGGATCAGTGTGTGGAAGGGTGTGACAGGAAACTGGAAATCTGTTACCTTTCTCTTCTGGACTGAAATCCTCTTCCCTGGCCAGCAGGACCAGCCAAGCCAGATAATCTTTCTGTTTTCCTTTTCCTGGTTCAATTTCTGCAGGACTCTGACTCTCAGCCAGAGTAACTCAAAAGGTCTCTGCTTTCAAAGCCGGTTTACTGCCAACTTCTGTCTCCACATCTTCAAAATCAAGGGAGGCCCTAACGCTGCCAAATGCACTGGGACAAAGAGCAGAACGACTCCAGTTTCTTAGAAACAACACTACGCATGGAGCTCCTCTGTCACAATGAAGTTAACGATGTGCTTTGGGGAAGAAAGAAGTCTGCAAACTGGTGCTGAATCTCAAGGCGTTAGAGCCTTCACAGTCTAGTCTAAGAGAGGGCGGATATGTGAAATGAGATTGCCCTGAGATTCAAGTGGTCAAAGCCACCCACCACGGATTGGTGACGAGGGGCAGGTAGTCTGTGAAACGAAGACCACACTGCGGGCCGTCGTGGTTAGGGCTAAGTGAGCAAAACGCAAAAGCTCTTAGAACGGTGCTCTGCACACAGGATGTGCTCGGTGGATGTGAGTTATCATCTCCAGGCAACGTTTCCTAATTTCCCTAGTGATAAAAACCACTTGGAGGCACTTGTTGAATTGAAAGAGTATCATAGAAGATACTATTTCAACTGGCTTCAAAGGGAAGTAGAATTTGTATGCTTAGCCTGTGTCCCAGAATTCTTTAGCTCTAAGTTTAGAAAACCCCACCTGAACGCAATGGTTCTCAAGGTTGGGTGCCTCAGTCACTTAGTACTCCGTCCTTAGAGTCCTGAGTGGGAGTGAGGAATCTGCATATTTGCAAGGCCAGGGTGATTCGATGCCAGTGGTGAAGGAAAGGGGATTTACTCCACTTAAAATAAATGTCCCCATAGGAGCACCTGGGTGGCTCAGTCGGTTAAGCATCGGACTCTTGATCTCAGCTTGAGTTCAAGCCCAGCGCTGGGCTCTGTGCTGGGTGTGAAGCCTCCCTGAGAAAAACAATGAGAAAAGAGGTTCACTGACTTCTTGTCAACTATTCCCAAACTTTGGTTCTTGGTCCGAATATGAAAATTATTTGGGGCTGGAGGCGGAGGCAGGTGAGTGCCTTACAATTTAGATTCCCAGGCTTATTGTGCTGAGATTCTTAATCAGTAGGTTTGGGGGGAGGCCTGTGCATCTGTGTGTTTTAAGGTTCCTAGGCACTTGGGCCTGGGCTTGGGACCCTTTAGACTCTACCCCAGCGCAAGGCAGCTTGGTAGACATTAAAATACCTTAGGGGGAAAAGTGTGTCAATTCAGAACAGGATCAGGCCCGGGAGAAACACAGGAAGAAAAGAGTGGCCCAAAGCAAGTGAAGGGCCTTAGGGCTCCTGCTTATTCGTTCTTGCTTCTAGGCTTCCAGACCTGCCCCTCTCTGGGGCTGTCTACAGCCGGCCCTGAAAAAGGAACCTGCCATGAAGGGCATCACTGAGGCTTCTAGGTGGGCCTACAGAGTCTCTTTTGCAGGTGCTCTCTTTTGGGGATTTACCCTGGGCTTTACAGCCTGTTCCCATTGGCCTTGACCTGGAGTGCAGCTCCTGTGTCCCTCATCTCTCTCACTAACCTCTTCTCATCCCTCAGTGCCCCCGACGGCTTCCCTGATCCAGCTGCCCTTCTACAAGCCCATCCCCCTTGCTGTGCTTTCCAGAGCTCCTGTTCTGTGAGCAACAAATACATCCCCTTCTGCCTCCAACTATCTTGTACTGTTTTCTTCAGTTTCTTGACTCAATTGAGACCTTCCCTAGTTGGGACTATTTATTCCCTCTTTCCCTAAATATCTCATAGTCAGGATGAAAGGATGAGTGTCCACTGTGGTCCTCTCCAACCCCTTTCAAGGTCATGGGTCCACAGGGGGGCAATGATCCGTCTTTCTCCTGGTCCTTACCTATCGCCTCCACTCCTGATTGTCTTAGAAGATGGCAAGTGTCACTTCACAACATATCCACCTCCTGAGCTGTGTGATTCCTTGATGCTGTCAATCATGTTGTATCTGTCTGAGCACATTGGTCCCTGATATGTCCAATAGGAGAATGGAATGGCTTCAGATGGAGGAATTATTAGGCCAGGTGGGATGAACAGTACTCACAAATGCACAGTGGGGTTTAGGGGGGCCTGACTGAAACATGTCTTAGGGGCTGCCTATTTATACCAAAAAGCAAGCAGCTGGGGCGCCGGGGTGGCTCAATTGGTTAGGTGTCTGACTCTTGACTTTGTCTCAGGTCATGATCTCCCAGTTCTTAAGTTCGAGCCCCAAATTGGGTTCTGCACGAGCAGTGCAGAGTCTGCTTGGGATTCTCTCACCCTCTCTCTCTGCCCCTCCCCTACTCAGACTCGCTCTCTCTCTCTCTCTCTCAAAAAAAAAAAAAAAAGCAAGCAGGCATTAGTACCTTGTATTTAGCTCATGAATTACCATAAAATTGTGAAAAGCACTTAAGTTGTTGTGAAAGCAGTTAAGTTTTTAAATATAGAGTCATCTTCAAAGCAGTGTGCCGAGGGAGAGAAGGTAAGGGTGGCCAGCTCCAGATGTAGGCAATAAAGGGTCCATTGATGTAGAGAATTCAAAAAACAATCAGCAAAGTAACTAAGAATCAATGTGATTGTTTAAAAGAAAATCATCACATGCTGGCAATTTTAGGCAATATCAGTAATAAAATGTGCCTCTCCCAAAAAATCAATTTTGAACAACGGTCATGGTTCCTGTTGAGTTTACTGTGGTGTGAACATCAAATGAACACATTAGCCTTCAATCAACATTGTACCATAACAGGAAGTCAATTTGGAGAACCTCCAACTATTTCGTGGGGTCTCCATGTGTTTTCATTCAGAGAATAAATTCATGGACACTTGGCATCTCTGGAACTAGCGTGAATGGCCTTTTCCAAGCCCTGTGATATTACACATTCCTCATTTCACGGTGTACTTGAAATCAACAACGATAGCACAGGCATCGCGAGGACAAGAAATGATCTGTCCTCACAATTGGATCCTTCAGATCTGTCATTCTCTGTGATTCTTAGGAGTTTCCATTTGCTTTAAGATTTTAAAATTGTGGAAAAGAGCATGGATTGTCAAGGTGTAAATTTGGGTAAGTTCACACATGAAATATTTTATTGAATTTGAATGACATCTTTAAATTTGAAATTAAAAACATTTAATCATAAGTGATTTATTTAAAAACCAAAGAACAAATTAAGAAATAATGATTATTACAAGTTATTGCCTGATTATTACTTTTTGGCAGATTGAAGAAGGGGGTGTTAAGAAGGATCCACTCTCATGGTCCAATCTGGACAATATACTAGATATACTAGATGGGCCACTGGGTTCTCAAAATACCATTGTTGGTTTTAACTAAAATATAACATGTTAATCAGGATAGAGGGAAAACAGACCTTACGACCAACTTTTTGTCTCCCTCCCCTCCCATAATAATTCAAGAAAAACCGAAGGACCAATGAAGACATCCAAGAATGCATTTATTTGGGAACGACAAGTGTGTTTGCTTCTTGACTGGTATTCCAAAATTTGCATAGGTCTGTGCGATAGTCATTTCCAAAGTTGCCTTTTATTATTTTTTTAAGTGTATTGGTTTCTTTTGAGAGAGATAGAGAGTGAGCAAGCAGGGGAGGGGCAGAGAGAGGGGGAGAGAGAGAATCCCAAGCAGGTTCCACATTGTTAGCACAGAGCCTGATATGGGGCTTAAACTCATGAACCGTGAGATCATGACCCGGGCTGCATGCAGTTAAGACTCTGACGCTTAACTGACTGAGCCACCCAGGCACCCAGAGAAGTGCCTTTTAAATATGGTATTCACATTGAAGGGTATTTTAAATTTGTTGATTATCTATCATCTGGTGGCAAAAAATTTTCTAATAATTAAAAAATAAACATACAGTCTTGGCATTGAGTGGTACCATTTAGAAAGTAGTATAATATATTGCCACCTAGTTTAAATAGTGAAGTGTTTTGCGTGTTCTAATGGTGACACTCAGTGAAAGTTACCTTTGGAAAACTAAGCTTTTCAGTGAGCTGTTGTGAGTCCCCGGATGTCCTGGTGGTCAGGTGTATTGTCTCAGATGGGTCAAGTTTTCCCTCCCTCGGTGCCATTTGACCTCTTGGGCACACACTCATGCAGCCACTGGGAGTGATCACCCATCCTACTTAAATCCTTCTCTTTCTCCTCATCCTTCTCCCCTTCCTCCTTCTCCTTGTCACCCATTTGCTTTTGTGTCTTTCTCTTCCCCTTTGCACCCCACAGTAAAATTCTCTGGATATAGTCACCTAAATTAATTTGAATATAATGCACCTCCATGGTGTTTGGCAAGTCATGATATTTTTGGCTTCTATTTTCATTTCACTTGCATTAACACAATTCAAGAAACACACAATGTAGGATTCAGATCAATGCATGCATCGACTATGGGTATGCTTTTGCAGAGTAATCTGACCTTAAAACGTATTTGCTTTAGGACCTTGCCGAAAGCATAGTTTCGATTCTCTAGGGTTAGTGAAGAGTGGAACTTTCAGGGCACCAAAAGTCAATGATTAGTCCAAAGGTTTTTCTATTATTGCCTTTGTTTTCTACCTCAACTCATGTTAAGCAATAACTAAATATTACTCTCATTGGTTTTGGGCATTTATAAATGAGATGTTTCTTCATAAAGTCTTGGGACAATCCCGAACTCTTACCTACTTGGGCAAGAGTGAATACAAGGAATGTGCCTGCAACAGGGCTCTATGACGTGAGTGCATTTCTGTTCCAAAGGGCAACAGTGTTCTTCCCCTTACCACCTCCAGTAGAATAAAAAATGTCATTGAGAAGACATTTAGTCATGGCTCTTTCCCCACTGGAGGCATGTCCACTGGGCCAATTTTCTCTAATCACTACCTTTACTGGTAAGGGTGCACACATTGGAATGAGAGAAAATTCCTACAGGCATTTTGCAAACATAACATACTCTTCTCTTGCTGCAATACTTGTGTTTTGGAAAAAGGCTTGCAGAGCCTTGTGTAAATTGCTCAATAGTAGTCATAGCCTGCTAATTCCTTTTTTTTTCTTCCTAAGAGAGACAGAAAGAACTGTCTGGTGAATATCAGGGTCCCTGGGCTCACAGGGGGGCATTGGACGAAAGATCTTCCAAAACTGCAGTGTTTTACTCTAAAATAAAAAGATTGGCTTACTGAAACGGAGACCTTGGCCAGAATCCATGGCAATTTAAGGACGAGAGTCCAAGGGGCACCTTTAGCTGGATACAGGATTCTGGAGATCCTTTTAAGAGAAGGCTGCACAATGTTTTTCTGTATGTACCTGTCATCAGGTTTTCAAAAGCTTCTCTGACTTTCTAAGATGATCTGCAGCACTCCAGAAGCTAAGGTTTATTTCTCAAATCACATTAAAATTAATTCTTAATTGGTGTGCCATTGCTTAATTCGATTTTCTCATGATGGAATTTTTCAGAACCCTCTTGTGTCTATCACCCAGCATTGCCAATCATTAACATGTGGCCAGCCTGCTTCTTCTCTTACCCTGTACCTTCTGCTACATCTCTGTTCTAAGGCAAGTCCCAGACTTCACGTTATTTTACTGAAAGGAATATTTAAAGAAAAAACAACAGGGGCACCTGGATGGCTCGGTCTGTTAGGCAACCAACCCTTGATGTTGGATCAGGTCATGATCTCCTGGTTCATGAGTTTGAGCCCCACATCGGTCTCCACTCTCACAGTGTAGAGCTGGCTTGGAATTCTTTCTCTCCCCCTCTCTGGCTCAAGCTTGGATGCTCCCTCAAAATAAATAAATAAACGTAAAAAATTAAAAAAAAAGAAAGAACAATACATGTATCTGGGTGAGAACTATGATCCCATAGATATATATCAACAGTATCTTGGGAGTTTTTAAAAAGCACATTCATGTGTGCTATCTCATTTAATTCTCATCATAATCTTTGAAGTGCAAATTATTATTCCCATGTTGGAAATGAGAAAACCATGACTTTAAAAGAGATTGTTGTTTCTACCCAAATAATGGTACAGAAATGGGACTGGAATTTAGGTTGTCAGATTCTGAGTCTTAGCTTCTTGCTGGCACACCACTACCACCTCACAGACTGGTAGTTGTGAATGAACTTCAGCCACATCCCTATGTGAGGGAGAGAAAGGGAATTTAAAGCAGTTCATGAATTTTACAACCTATCTTCCATTACAATGGAGATTTCTGGGGTTCATCATCCTTAGATCAGTAATTACATTTAGTGCTGTGTTGTGAAATTGAACTACCAGGACCTTGTAGGAAATTATTCTTAGTAGGAGCAAGACACTAGGTTTGAATCAGGTTAATATGTAATTAGAACATTCTCTGTCCTAGGAAAGTTGGTTCACTTCTCTGTACAACAGTTAGAATTGATACTCTAACAGTTTCTTTTTTTTTATGTTTATTTATTTTTTAGATAGAGAGACAGAACACGAACAGGGGAGGAGCACAGAGAGGGAGACACAGAACCGAAACAGGCTCCAGGCTCTGAGCTGTCAGAAAAGAGCCTGGCATGAGGCTCAAACCCATGAACCGAGAAATCATGACCTGAGCCATAGTCAGATGCTTAACTGACTGACCCACCTAGGTGCTCCACTCTACAGTTTCTAAATGTCATGTTTATGCATTTACTTTGCATTTAAACTTGCTATTTTTTAAACATCTATTTATTTTGAGAGAGAGAGAGGGTACGTGAGGGGTGGAGAGAGAGAGAGAGAGAGAGAGAGAGAGAGAGAGAGAGAGAGAGAATCTTATGCAGGTTCTGTGCTGTCAGTATGTGGCCCAACATGGGGCTCAATCTCATGAACCACAAGATCATGACCTAAACTGAAAACAAGAGTCAGAGGCTTAACTAACTGAACCGCCCAGGTGCCCCTAAACTTGCTATGTTTTAAGGAGATACCAAGATGAGCAAAGCATATCCTGGCCTCAGGAAACTTACAATCTAGTGGTAGGGGAAAATATACATTAATATTTGTAATACCAGTCAAAACAATTGTTGGTAAATGTAGAAGTCCAGAAGATAATAAAACAATTCGCTGTTTATGAATGACTTCTATGTTAGGAAATAGGGACATGTCATGTTTCATGCTTCAACACACACCTTTGAAGGCAAATATCATTAACCCCAGCTACAGGCGATGAAGTTGAAGTTTGTAAGTCTGGCGATCTGGGCATCGCAGGTGAAGGGAGTGGCCACAGAGAAGCACTGAATGAGCAAGGGGTCTGGGAAGCAGAGAAAATTCTCAGGTTCAGGGATCAGGAAACAGCGAATGTAAAGCTCAAAAGCATCTTTGCGGCCTCTAACCTGTAATGATAAGAAAAGTGGATGTGTATTGTCAGGTACAGGCTGAACAGGGAAAGTGTGGCTTCCGTGAGCTGTCTACTGATCAGTGACGTTCCCAGGTGTCCTCTGAGTGATGTGCTTTGGGGAGACCGTGTGACCTTAGAAGACACTAAACTCTGACTTGTACTTTTGATTTTCACCTGTGGTTCTTTCTTTTTTTTTTCATTCTAGACACTCTGTGGTCAGCTTTCCACTGACCAATCTGCTAGCAGCTGAACTTTAGTTAAGACTTTTAACACCCCACTCCCATACAATTACGTCACCTACAGAGAATAATTTGATAGTGAGTTAAGCCACGAGACATTTTTTTAATTTCATATTGTGTAACCATCTCTGTTCCATGTGGCAGTGACCTAAGTAATTGGTTTTTATTATTCAGGTGTCTCTTCGATCAATCAAATTTGATTCATAGATAGTCTAACTTAAGAATTAACAAAAAATCAGGGGCGCCTGGGTGGCTCAGTCAGTTGAGTGTCCAGCTTTGGCTCAGATCATGATCTCACGGTTTGTGGGTTCAAGCCCCGCATTGGGCTCTGTGCTGACAGTTAGCCCAGAGCCTGGATCCTGCTTCAAATTCTATGTCTCTCTCTCTCTGACCATCCCCTGCTCATGCTGTCTCTCTCTGTCTCTCAAAAATAAATAAAAGACATAAAAATTAAAAAAAAGAATTAATCAAAAATCAGGCAGTGAAACTATTTTGTATAATGCTAGCATAGTGCCCTGTATCATTATATTTGTTAAAATGCATATATTCACCAAGAGTGAAGCCTGTTGTAAACTATGGACGTTGAGTGAAGATGATGTATCAGGGTAGGTCCACCAGTTGTAACAAATGTAACACCATGGTGTAGGATGCTCCTCATTGGGGGGGACGGTATGCGTGGACAGGGGCAGGAGAATCTCTGTGGTTTTTGCTCAACATTTGTGTGAACCTCAAACCACTCTAAAAAATAAAGCCTATTAAGAAAACAACACAAGGAGAGAGCTGACAAACGCCAGAAGCTTCTATGTGCGTATCTTCATACAGGAGTTTAGAAGTTGATGGTAAAGTTGGGGTTTCTATGTCACAGCACACCGGGGGGCAGCAAGGAGTTGGAGCTCTTCCAGCTGCATCAGGGATGGCAGGTGGTTCTTCAGAATTAACAAATTCTCTTGTGTGAAAAGAGTCAGCCAAGAACAGCAGCACAGGGGAGAGATCAAGAATGTTCTAGAATTCTAGAAAGGCAGCATTCATTGTCCTGTTTTGTTCAGAACTGATACAGCACAAACCAGTCTACTGTCCCCTGCTTTCCAAAAAGCCCTATAGTGATGGCTTCCCTTAAAAATGCATCTTGATCTTACAATGAAAGTTGGCTCCTAGATCATTTTTATTTAAAATTTTTTTTTTATGTTTTATTTATCTTTGAGAGAGAGAGAGAGAGACAACTCGAGCAGGGGAGGGACGGAGATGGAGACAGAATCCCGTGACAGGCTCCAGGCTCTGAGCTATCTCTCATCACAGAGCCTGATACGGAGATCGAACTCACGAACCGTGAGATTTTGACCTGAGCTGAAGTTGGACAGTTAACTGATTGAGCCACCCAGAAGCCCTTGCCTCTAGGCCATTTTTAATTTTTACCCTAAAGTTCAAAACACTGGGACACCTAGGGGGCTCAGTCAGTTAAGTGTCTGACTCTTGGTTTCAGCTCAGATCATGATCTCACGGTTCATAGGATTGGGCCCCGCGTCAGGCTCCATGCTGACACCCACCTCCTTGCTGGCTCTCTCTTTCTCTTGTAAATAAAGAGATGAGCTTAAGACAAAATAAAGTTCAAAACACAAACAAAAACATGTGTATCTAATCTAATCTGATCCGGTCAGATTCTGCCAAGTCTCTCTCCATGTTTTGTTAGAAAATCATGGCGGCTAAATATACATCAATCCCTGGCGTATTATTTGTGCCCGATTGCTCTCACTTGGCGGTTTGAAGTACTCTCTACCATCACTTAGTCTTCCAGCTCTGAACTCTTTTGTTTTTTAATTTTTTTACTTAATGCTTTTTTTGGACTCAATATTAAAAGTTATGACACACACACACACACACACACACACACAATCTTGAAAAAAAAGCAATAACTATATTGAGAGTAGGAACCAAGTTTCTTTGGCATTCCTATATCACTGATGTTAGGAGGCCTTGTGGTTCCGGATCTTGTATATCTTCATTAAACTACAACATATATTTACATCTGTTTGGGGTCCTAGTTCCTGGGCTAATCATTTTATTTCTTTAAAGAACTATATGATTTGCCGACACAGGAAGGGACTAAGAGAGCCAGGAAATGAGGATTCCTGATTAATCCTTCACTCACTTTCCTGTAGGGTTGGTGAAGTCAGTGGAATCTTTTCATAATTCTAAATCTGGAGTCACTCGGATCAATCTCACTGAGTAGGAAAGGAAAACTGGTATGGTGATTCTGTTTGAGTGGGTAAAATCATTATGTATGTTGGACTCAGCTATTGGACTTTCGGACAATTGTATTGCGTGTTGAAATATGCTGTCTTTTAAGAGAAATATAGAGGCGCCTGGGTGGCTCAGTCGGTTGAGTGTCCGGCTTCAGCTCAGGTCATGATCTCACAGTTTGTGGGTTCAAGCCCCGCATCGGGCTCTGTGCTGACAACTTGCTCAGAGCCTGGAGCCTGCTTCAGAATCTGTGTCTCCTTCTCTCCCTGACCCTCCCCTGCTTGTGCTGTCTCTCTCTGTCTCTCAAAAATAAATAAAAAACACAAAAAAAATTAAAGAAAGAGAAATATAGCTTCGGAATTTTTTTTCTTTCTTTTAAAAATTTTTTCATTTTTTCATTAACATCCAAGTTAGTTAGCATCTAGTGCAATAATGTTTCAGGAGTTTTTGAAATCTGAGCTGACAGCTCAGAGCCTGGAGCCTGCTTCAGATTCTGTGTCTCCTTCTCTGTCTGCGCCTCCCCTGCTTGCTCTCTTTCTCTCAAAAATAAATAAACGTTAAAAAAAAATACCTTCAGTTCCATCCATGTTGTTGCAAATTGTAGGATTTCATTATTTTTGGTTGCAGAGTAATACTCCATTGAGTGTGTGTGTGTGTGTGTGTGTGTGTGTGTGTATATATACATATATATATATATTTTTTAATCCCCTAATTTTCTTCTTGCATCTCAATCTGCCAATCACAGAGGCATTTAGTAAATGCCTAAGAAACTAGGTATGATTACCTGCATCCTTGAACTTTTTTACTTACCCCATAATATTTTATTAATTTTTTCCATGGTCTATAAAATATTTATGAGTCTATGTCTTGGCTTGGATTCTGCCTTTTATTATTATTATTATTATTATTATTATTAAAATTTTTTAAGTGTTTTTATTTATTTTTGAGAGACAGAGAGACAGAACATAAGTGGGGGAAGGGCAGAGAGAAAGGAAAACACAGAATTGGAAGCAGGCTCCAGGCTCTGAGCTAGCAACTCATGAACTGCGAGATCATGACCTGAGCCCAAGTTGGATGCTTTACCAACTCTGAGCCACCAGGAGCCCCTGGATTCTGCCTTTACGGCTTCCGTGAGCCTGGAGAAACTTCTTGTCTTCTGGGTATAACAAGCTTCCTTTTTTTAAATTGTTTGTTTGTTTGTTTGTTTTAGTTTATTTATTTTTGAGAGAGAGAGAGAGAGAGAGAGAGAGAGAGAGAGAGAGCACGTGCACAAGTGGGAGAGGGGCAGAGAGAGATCGAAAGTTGGGGCGGGAGGGGAGACACAGAATCCAATGCAGGCTCCAGGCTCTGAGCTGTCAGCAGGGGGTTGAACTCACAACCCATGAGATCGTGATCTGAGCCAAAGTCTGACGCTTAACCTTCTGAGCCACCCGCACGCCCCACAAGTTTCCTTCCTTATAAAGGAGCATGGCCATGTCATCCATCTAGGGCTGCCAGATGGGGTGAAACGCAGTAGCTGGCCCACAGGTCACTGGGAAGGGCTGCCATGCTCCTCCTCCTTTCTGCGGCTCCCTTCCTCCGGGTTGCACTTTTCCTTCTTCCGGGTTGCGCTTTTCCTTCTTGAAAACTTTTCCTTCCGCTCTTCCTCTTCTGTTCATGCCTTGGTCATGGACACTTCCCAGCTGCCTTTTGCTCTCTTGGTACACATGCTCTCCAGTGAGCTCTCTAGAACCATGACTCTTGCCCTAACCTCAGCAACAACTTTGTAGCCTGACCTCCTCTTCAGCATTTCTCCTGGGCTCCAAATCCAACGTTTTGCTAGTAATCTCTGCTTGAATTTCCCCTAACTACCTCGGAGACTCCACATGTCTACAAATGAGCTAGCCATCTTTCTTGTCACACATTAACTCGTTGCCTCTGCTACCAGGTTAAAATAGCACTATTCACTTACTCTCTTAAGCTAGAAGCCTGAGGGTCATCTGTAAGCACTGACTACCATTTTTGAATCCTGTCACCTACTCCTGTCAATTTTGCCACTTAAATATCTTTTCATCTCCACTGTCCTAGTTCGAGTCCCCATTCTTTTCCTACTATTAACTAGTTTTTCCCCCTTTCCAGCATCCGTTCTCTCCAGACTAATGCAAGAGCCTATGCAAAGCCAAGAGAATATTTTTCTTCTTGATACTACTTTCTTTTAACATTTTTATTACACCCAAAATGGCTTGTAAAAACATCATAAAATACAGGTATGTAAAAATACTAAATAAAAGCTATCTGTAATCCACAAGCCAAACAAAACCACTACTAAGATTTGGCATGCATTCTCCACACTCTTTTAAACTTTTAAACGGTAGACTATGCCGTAAGGTCGAACCCTAGGAGTTTTGAATCCTAGATGTGGTGAGGTTGAAAATAAACAGCCAAGATCTGCTGTGTGATCTGCACTGGCTAACTAATGGTCCGTACACTGTGCTGATACAGTGGAGTGTGACTCTTGGTTGATGATTGATTCTTAGTTGATTTCATTTTAAAGGACATATGGCCAAATCACACAATTGTGTTGAGGTTATTGTTCCTCCTGAAAGAAATAGATGTCATCCAAGGAGTGATCAATTCTTGGATGGTAAACTGAGGTGCGGAAAAAGACTTTTCTCTTTCTCTTCTTTTTTTATTACTAAAAAAATTTTTTAGATGTTTATTTAATTTTGAGAAAGAGAGAGAGACAGAGCATGAGCAGAAGAGGAGCAGAGAGAGAGGGAGCCACAGAATCCAAAGCAGGCTCCAGCTTCTGAGCTGTCAGCACAGAGCCCAACGTGAGGCTTGAACTCATGACCATGAGATCATGACCTGAGCAGAAGTCAGCCGCTTAACTGACTGGGCCACCCAGGCGCCCCAGCTTTTTTCTCTTTATTACCAGAATTTCCTTTGAGGGTTGCAGGATGTTTCCAGTGAATTGACAGCAATGGGTACACAGGGAAATTGGGAGCAAACTAGCTTTCTTAGAGACCAAGGGTTTGCTCTGGGCATTTGCAGTAGAAATTCTAAGGTATTCAGCTCGTGGTTCTTCCTTCCCAGTGTTCCCAAAGGACAGCAAGTCTCCATGAAGCTGTAACCTGCTTCCTGCTGAACTGTGAGGAAACAAGGGAAAGGGTCCACTTGATACTTGAGACAAAGTTACATGACTCCGTGGGGAGCCTGGCTGGCTCAGTTGGTTGAGCCTCTGACTTCTGCTAAAGTCATGATCTCTGGGTTCGTGGATTCAAGCCCGGTGTCAGGCTCTGTGCTGATAGCTCAGAGCCTGGAGCCTGCTTTAGATTCTGTGTCTCCCTGTCTCTCTGCCCCTCCCCTGCTTGCATTCTGTCTGTCTCAAAAATAAACATTTTTGTAAAACAGTTACCGGACTACATACATAAATGCAACTAGGAAGGCTAGACAGAGCCAAGATAACCAGTTAAGTGTTGTTGAACTATATTGTATCTGCTCAGTGACTTGAAGTCAGTAGTAGTAGAAGGCAAGTAAATCGTAGGCAGAGAAGTGGCGCATTTTCAGCAATGATGGGTGTTAATTTACTTGTACTCCGTGTTTTATCATCCTGTGTATAGAAATAACATACCTGAATGACCTGTAAAAGGTAAGATCTGGGGGCCCCTGGCTGGCTCAGTCTGTGGAGCATGTGACTCTTGATCTCTGGGCTGTAGGTTCGAGCCCCACGGTGGGGATAGAGATTACTTAAAAAAACAAAATCTTAAAAGGTAAAATCTTCTCTAAGTGTTTGATTTTTAGCTAGGTAATAATCCTTTGAGAAAGCCAGCCTTCATAAACAACAGGTGGCCATGTTTCTTTGTTTGATTTCATTGTTCTGAAACCCTTCATTGTTGACTGTCATTCACAGGTTTCATGGACTCTGAGGCAGTTTCTGTGGTTAGCAGCCACCCTTGCTCCCACCCCCTCAATATTTCTAGGGTGCCTTTGGTGGTGATGTTGCTTTGCCTCTTGCTGTATGATCCATTATTTGTGAAGGAACTTGCAACTGTCCAATTTAAATCTATCTTGTTAACACGTCTTTGTTCCACTAGTGGAAAGCAGAGCTGACATTTCCTGAGTCTCTAAAGGCATTTTTATATACCAATTATTTTAACCTAATCTTTTTGGAGACAGCAATTAACATAGTATATTTAAATAGCTAAGTTTTTCCTCTGAAAATGCATATCCTGGCCTCTGAAATGTCACTGATCATGTGTATGGTATGCTATTTCGATCATGGGGAGGAGGTGTTTCACATTAAAGTAAAAATCGAATCAGCCTTTCCATTCCTAAAGGTAGTTTTCCTTTATTGTTATATTATAGATTCAAGTGGGTAAGTTAGGTTTTGTTTCTCAAGAATACCCTTCTCACAGACTCAAGCTAGGTATGTTTTTAGTCTTTCTCTAAGTGGTTTGCATTTATGGATAGGAAATGGAAATATTTTTGGTTTTATAGCACCAAGATTATGTCTGAATTTTTTATAATGGAATAAAATAGGCCAAGATAATGTCTGTTTTACAGGTTGTTGTACAATCATAAATTGTTTTATACCGATTGAATTAAATGTACACTAATGTTTAAATATTCGTGTACTGTATGCAATATTTAAATATTTGTTTTCTGCTAAGCCCCAGCATAGCAGGGTGTTTATACCAGTAGATCTCCAACTTTAGTTTGGGTCTCATTCTGAGTATCTGGTTCTGTGGATCTGAGGAGGGCCACGAATTCACCTTTCTAATAAGTTTTTAGGTGATGCTGTTGCTTCTGGCCTGGGGACCTCACTTGGAGAAGCACTGCTTTAAACATTCAGAGCGATGCATTTCATAGGGCTTGCCTGGGTGCTGGAACGTTTCTGTGGCTGATAGACACAGACAGGGGCCTCACAGAGGTGTTCCAATTCTAAGTCAGTCCTTTGTTCTTACCTCTCCATTAATTTCATTATCGTTGGAATTCTGGCCCAGGGGATGGGAAGAGGACTGATGCCATTAGCCCCAAATCAGCTATGGAAGAGTAGGCAAGAGTAGAAGAGCATGTTAGCTTTAGGTTTGTACCAGTTGAGTTGGAAGTCCAGGTGGAGGTGTGCTAAGGGCAAACAGAAATTATAGACCAGACTCAGGGGTGAGAACAAGGCTGTAGAGAGAAGGAAAACTAATAACGTACAGATGACCTAGTGGTCTATGCCTTCATTGTCTTGTTTCATTTAATCCACACAAATCTCCTGAGGATAGGCAAAAACTATTCTTATTTTTATACATGGAGAAAGAAACTGAGATTCAGGAATTAAGTAACTTGTCATTGTCTGGGACCCAAATTTGAACACCAGTTGGTTTGTTTCTAAGCCCTCTATTATATTTGTGGATGAGAGAGTTTGAGAAAAGAAGGTAGGTTTTAGTGCCCATACTACAAAGGGACCAGGGATGGTGAAGGCTGAAGGCAGCCATTTATATTTGCTGTCTGAAAAGAAAGCCTTTAGTGTCTTGGTTGATGGTGCAATTCCCTCAACTGCAGAGGGACAGGAAGAAGAGGCAATGAGTGAAGATTCACTTTTTGAATAGGGGTTTTAAAAGAAAAAACACAAAAGAATGATATTTTGAGGACTAGGATCTTCCCTACTACAGGCAACTATTACGGACTGAATGTCTGTGTCCTACCCAAGTTCATAAGTTCTGGTCCCAACCCCCAATAGGATGGTATTTGGAGGAGAGAGGTAATCAGGTTTTGATTAGGTCACAAACATGGGACCTCCATCATGGAATTAATGCCCTTGCAAGAAGAGAGAGAGAGATACCTCTATTGCTCCATGTATGGGACTCCATGATGGAATATGGGACTCCATGATGGAATTAGTAGTTCCTTTGTAAGAAGACCGAGAGAGAGAGAGATGCCTCTACTTCTCCATGTGCATACACCCAAAAAAGGCCATGTGAGTGTGCAACAAACAGGAAGGTGGCCATCTGCAAGCCAGGCAGAAGACCTCACCAGAACTGATCGATACCGACACTCTCTTCTCAGACTTCCAGATTCCAGAACAGTGAAGAAGTTCTGTTGTTCAAGCCACCCAGACGGTTGTATTTTATGGTAGCAGCCTGCGCTAAGACAGCGCCCATGCAAATTGGTGGGATGTTTATTCAGACATGGTCCATTAAAAGGCTGCTCCAAGGGCTTTGAATACATGAAACTGGTGTCTCTTGATGTCTGTTCCCATCCCTACGTCTGTTGGAACACTTACGAACAAGCTGGGTATTCCAGTCTTGTCAGCAAGCTCCTGCCAAATACACTTAATTATGTAACTGGGTGAGGTGTGTGGGGCCTCTTACATAAGAACCGGTTTTTCTGTCATTTATCAACCTGGATTAGGCTACTTCTCTCTTGCTTGTGTGCAGGTGATACGTGAGGTGGTGAAGGTGGTGTTAAAAGCAGTTACCTGAATGGCTTTCAGTTTTAGTTTGAGCTTCAGAGCTCAAGTTCTTAACACTTCACACTAAGGAAATCAATTCTATCGTATCTAGGGCTTTGACGTGTTTAGAGAGCGATCCAAAATAAATGAAACATCAAGTTATTGATTCATACGGGTCAGTCCATTCATATAAAAGGTAGTGTAAAATGTTGTCTCATTTCTGCTCTGACCTCATTTCATCTTTTGATTTTGAAGTTACAGTGGAGATGACTTATAAATGGCTACAGATTTTTTTTCCTGCAGCATGACTAAAAAGATTCTTAGCTGATTACTGAGCTTCCAAATATGTAACAGGTAGAGCCAAGAGAATGAGCAGCATGTTATGCGTGAAGCTAGTGGGCTGAAATTTTTTTTTCTATCAGGCAGAATATAAAATAACTAATACATTACCTAGATACTAATTTGAATCTAAGAGAAAATGATGTTGCAGGTATCACATAATTTTATGAATTGAAATACGTGTTGGAAATGATTTCTGGGTTTTTCTTTTGTCTGAAGCAGATTCTGAGATTTTTTAAACTACTAGGAATCCTCCCTGAGGGTAAATATGAAGACTATGCGAAGCTGTGCTTTTCTTATTCTTTAGCCATACGAGATCTCAAGAGTAGACAGACATTCAAATTCCACAAAGTCAGCCCTGTGTGTACGTGAAATTTAATAGCCAACTATACAAGATTAGGGAACCAAGAACAGCTTCTAATACAGATATGGATACAGATAAAGTCTTTTACAGGCCAACGGTGGCACTATTTTTCTCTAAGCCACCTGAAAAAAAAATCACAAATAGTAGAACATTGTTTTGGGTTATGCATTGATTGAACAGATGAATTCTCCCCTTGACCATCTGGATGTACTCTGTACATCAAACCATAACCTTTTGGTGTCTCATCTACAAAATGAGGATAACAGTAATACCCGCTTTATAGAGTTATTATGAAAATTAAATATTAATGTGCGTAAAGCCTTTGGAACTGTAGCCCCTAATTCAAGTAAGACGTTTATTACCCAGAAGGGAAAATGGAATAAGCCCTCTTCTTACAGCTTTTAGCAACAAGTAAAAGATTTAAAAAATAAAATTATAAAAAGGTAGAGACAAGTCAGCCAGGTAAACCTGGCAGTGAAGGGGCTGATGAGGCTGCCCATGATGTGGAGGGGCACATCAGGAATGAGATCCAGCCTGCTAGTTTGGGGGGCACTTCTTGGGCTGGCGTCTCCCAGTGGGTGGCCAGGGTGACAGGGGCAACGCTCTTCATTCCCTTTACTCAAACTGGGTGTTTGCTTTTGGACTTTTGTCGTCTCTGAGCACAAGCTCGGGCAGCCTTTGAAGGAAGCTACTTTCTCCCGCTCAAGACTCAGGGTCCCCCGAGAGGAAGACGGGACTCTACTTGTTACCTATGCTCTCAACTCTTGCCTTCGTTTGGGCAAGCAGCACGTTGTTTGCCTCTTTCAGCGTGTATGGACAGATACTCTTCTTAACGGACCTCTCTAATCAAAGAATCACAAAGCCTCCTCCAGATGTATATTTAGAAATGTTGCCATGGTCACTGTTTCCTGTTTGGGCGTCTGTCATCTGGCTACTGCAGGCTGCAGGTGAGAGTCTTCCAATAGCTTGTCGCACATGTCTGTGCCAGCATGGCGGAGGGACAAGGACCTGTCCTTGCTATCAGCAGCCCCGCTAATGGCTTTCGATTTTGCTGTAATTGGGCCAGTCATTTGGCCTCCATTCCCTCCTTATGTAAAATGAGGGTGCTGGGTGGGCCTCCAGACTCCTTCAAGGTGTGATGTCATATCTGATCGATGTGACCCCAGTCACGAACAAGTTGACCAACTTTGGGCTGCTAACATATTTTTTGCACACCGGTCACAAAAGTGATTCGATCAAAACCCTTCAACTCAATAACCATCTCAAGGAGATTGGATCTCCTGACCCGGAAGCCACTATTATTATTGACTTCCTCTTGGGCTCCATGCGGTCTCCTCTGACCTCCCCCACCCTCCCTTTACTTGACCAGGCTTTGCTGCTATTTGCTTCTTGCAGGCTCCCAAAGTTCAAACCAGTTCATCAGCAAGATTCCTGGGCTCACAAGACTTCATGGAAATGAAAGGTTTTAATTCCAGTCTGGGCAGGATCAGACCGCCCCGGGTGAGCCTGTTCTGAGTAAGTATCCTCTGGGACTCTTCCGTCATTGGCAATTGCTGTATGTAAAAACTTGTTCCCTAATACTTTGAATAGGGTCATTTTCCAGAAATAATCATGACAACATTTTTCTAGGTGGCTAGTAACTGTGGAGAGAGGGCATGCCAAGAAAATTACTAATGTGGACTATGAGGTTGCTGTGAAATTGCAAAGTTGTATTTTTTAATGTATTTAGGGATCACAAAATGATCAGCAAGAAAGGTTAATGCTGACTCCATCGGTGGCTGGGCGACTCTGGGCTGAGCATAAATGAGCTCATGGATTTTATATCTGATGCTGACGAGATTTCCTCTCTGTGTATTTGCATCAGCCAGCCACTTAAGTGTGTGCATAGTCTATAATATGCAGAACATGAACTTGGAATGTTTGGATCAAAGGTTTTGTGAATTATTTCATAAGCTTCTTGGGGGTAGGCATTATGTAATACACGTTGTCTTATCCCAAACGCCTGGCTTTATTATTCTCAAAATAAATGTTTAGGTGTGTGAAATGCTTTTTGAAGTGAAGAGAGGAGATACACACACACACACACACACACACACACACACAAATTGCATACTGTGTTCTATACCTTCTTTATTTTTTTATTTTTTATTTATTTATTTTTTTTGAGAGACGGAGACAGTGTGATCAGGGGAGGGCCAGAGAGAGAGGGAGATACAGAATCAGAAGCAGGCTCCAGGCTCTGTGCTGACACAGGGCTCGAACCCACAAACTGTGAGATCATAACCTGAGCCGAAGCCGGACGCTCAACTGACTGAGCCATCCAGGCGCCCCTATAAAGACTTTAAAATAAAAATGTGGTCCTCCTAGATGCTCTTGAGCAAATTACTTCTTTCAAATGTTCTAATTTCATTTTATGATTCTGATTTGAGGACTTGGAAGATTTAAGTCAGATCAGAATGCACAAAACAAGGTATTTTCTTGGGGTGCCTGGGCAGCTCAGTCAATTAAGGGTCTGAGTCTCCATCTCGGCTCAGGTCATGATCTCATGGTTCGCAGGATTGAGCCCGGCATTGGGGTCTGTGCTGACAGCATGGAACCTGCTTGGGGGTCTGTCTCTCCCTCTTTCTGCCCCTCTCCTGCCCTCTCACTTGCACTCTCTCTAAAAATAAATAAATAAATTTAAAAAAAAGAAATTTTCTTAGTGCAGTTAGTATCTCTCTTTGCACTCCACCCCCTACCCTGGTTTATTAGTCTTAAAGGCGGTCATGGAGCTTTAATGGGGATGCTGAAATCTACAATGATTTATGAAGCAGGCAAGATGATTTAAAGTAGTAAGGGTTCCTTTACTAAGAAGCCAAGTAGTTACAGATATGCCTTTTTGCAAGAGCTTCACAAGGCCAAGGTACACATCAGCTCATTCGTTAGGATTCAGAAATCGTTTCAAGGCTTCCCCATGAGGGGTGAGGATGTTTGCATCTCTTTTTAGTGATTTTCTTAAGTGATGAACTATTATAGACCTATAAAAAGTATAAACAACAGTATAATGAACACTCAGCGTACTGGCCACCTGGTTTAAGAAAAAGATGCAGACAAAGGAGGTCCTCATGAACCCTGTCACCCCTCCTCAGTTTCCGTACTTTTATTATATACAGATATAGCCTTAAAATTATGGTATTTTTGGCATTCCTTTAAATTTATATGTATCATACCACATACATCCTTCTTCAAAAACTTTTTTTAGGGAGCTTGGGTGACTCCATCGTTTGAGCATTTGACTTCATCCTACATCATGATCTCACATTTCATGAATTCCAGCCCGGAACAGAATTCTCTTAGCTGTTTCGGTGGAGGCTGCTTCATATCCTTTGTCTCCCTCTTTCTCTGCTCCTCCTCTGTTCATTCTCTCTCTCCCTCGTTCCCTCTCTCTCTCTCTCAAATTATTTTGACCAATCTGATGAGTGTGAAATAATATACCTTATTGTTTAATAGACATTTCTCTGATTGGTACTGAAGTTGGAAATCTTTTTATATGTTTATTGGCCATTTAGGTTTCCGATTCTGAGAATTATATTATGTCATTTTGTTTATTTTTATGTTTATTTTATTTTATTATTATTTTATTTATTTATTTATTTTTTTAATGTTTTTATTTATTTTTGAGACAGAGGGAGACAGAGCATGAGCAGGGGAGGGGCAGAGAGAGGGAGACAGAGAATCCTAAACAGGCTCCAGGCTCTGCGCTGTCAGCACAAAGCCTGATGCAGGGCTCGAACCCATGAACGTGAGATCATGACCTGAGCTGAAGTTGGAAGCTTAGCCGACTGAGCCATCCAGGCACCCCTATTATTATTATTTATAATGTTTATTTATTTTTGAGAGAGAAAGAGACAGAGTGTGAGTAGGGGAGGGGCAGAGAGGGAGACACAGACTCTGAAGCAGGCTCCAGGCTCTGCACTGTCAGTCAGCACAGAGCCCCAGGCAGGGTTTGAACCCATGAACCGTGAGATCATGACCTGAGCCCACATCAGATGCTTAAGCAACTGAGCCACCCAGATGCCCCATATTTTGCTTATCTTTAAAAACTGTTTATTTTCTTAGTGATTTATAGGAGTTCCTTATAATATTTTGTCACTATTATTTTTTCTTCCAGGCTGTGGTTTCTTATTTTTAAATGTTATGTTTCAATTAGCAAATAATTTGTTAACTATTTAAAAAGTTTTATTTATTTCTATTTTTAAAAAATGTTTATTTTGAGAAAGAGAGAGAGCATGAGCTGGAGGAGGGGCAGAAAGGGGAACAGAGGATCTGAAATGGGCTCTGTGCTGAATTTCTCTCTCTTTTTAATATTTTTTACTTTTTATATTTTGAGAGAGGGGAGGGGGTGGGACAGAGAGCAAGGGAGAGAATCCAAGCAGGCTCTGAGCTGTCATCACAGAGCCCAACTCGGGGCTTGAACCCATGGTTCGTGAGATCATGACCTGAGCCAAAGTCAGAGACTTAACCGACTGAGCTGCCCAGGTGCCCCTGATTTTCTCATTAATAAAGCTTTTCATACCTTGGGATAATCAAGCTATTTCCCCCAATTTGTTTCATATGTATAAACGTTTTAAAGTATATCTTTAAATGTTTGTTTCTATTGTTTTAAAGTATTTCTCCCCATCCCCATTTAGCTTTTAATTTATCTACACTTGAATTTTGTAAATCATGTGGGATAAGGATCGAATTTTATTTTATTTTTTTTCACTGAGTGGAGTTTTCTATGATAGGAAAAAGTGAATTTTTATTAATCCCATTTGGGTTTGTTTTGCTTCTAGAGGATCACATTATTATCAATTCTGGTAAAACATAAGATATTATCTCTTTGAATATTTTCTTTCCTGCAGTCTCTTTATTTTCATTTTCTGGAACTCATGTGAGAACCATATTTGAACTTCTGTCTTCCATGTTTTTTACCTCTTTTTTCTGTTTTTCACATCCTTGATTCCCTGTCTTGCCTTCTGTGCAATTTCCTCAGAGTTAAGTTCCTTCTTACTAATCTTTTCTTCAGCAGTGTCTAATATGATGCTTATCATTTCTAAGTTTTTAATTTCAATGATTATATTTTTCATTTGTATGACTTATATTTTATATTTTTCAAATCCATCTTATCTTTTGAAATAGTGTTACTCTTTTTTCATGCGTTCAAGTTCTCTTTTGCCTTTGATTTGGCATTCTTGTTTTATGTCTCTGATAATTTTGTTATCTAAAGTTCTTTGTGTGTTGATTTTATGTGATTTTTCAGTATGGTTTCTTTGACTATTTGTACACTTTGGATTGTGAAATCATCTCAAGAGAGACTTCTAGGTGGAAATCTTACACAGCTTCCAGAGTGATTTTTAATCTCCTGCTGCCAAGGATATTCCTAGCATGGTAGGACTTTTTTTTTGTTTGTTTGGTATCTTTTTTTGCTCAGACATCTGTAGACAATGGAATAGGTGCATGATTACACATTTTGGGGGGAGATCATTGCTTTTTCCAATGGAAGCAAGATAAACAGTCTTCTTTTCTTAGGTGGCTTTCCTTCCCCCCTCTCCCCTCCGCCCCTGCCCTAGTCTATCTTTTACAGAGGGGTAAAACCTTCTGGAAACTCTTTTTTTTTTTTTAACATTTTTATATATTTTTGAGAGATAAAGAGAGTTAGAGCACGAATAGGGGAGAAGAGACAGAGAGAGACACAGA
This sequence comes from Suricata suricatta, assembly GCF_006229205.1. Classification (NCBI taxonomy): domain Eukaryota; kingdom Metazoa; phylum Chordata; class Mammalia; order Carnivora; family Herpestidae; genus Suricata; species Suricata suricatta. The sequence goes on from NC_043709.1 coordinate 121,392,794, forward strand.
ATCTGAAGCATGCTTCAGGCTCTGAGCCATCAGCACAGAGCCTGATAGGGGGCTTGAACTCGCAAACTGAGATCATGACCTGAGCTGAAGTCAAACGCTTAACCAACCTAGCCACCTGGGTGCCCTATTCTGGAAACTCTTTTGATTTAAGTTCCTTAGTTCTACCTTCCTTTCTTCAGAAAGGCTCTAGGCATTATCTGTTGCTCACGTGGTGATTAAGAACCTAAAGTTTTGGTTGCAAAACTGCTTAGTATTATCAGTTTATTCTTTCCAGTTTAAGTGTTTCAGTCATTTTAGGCCACTGTAGATTTCTCTTGTGTACTTACTTACCTTTAGTTTTATAGCTGGGGCATTTTCAATTCCCAGAACTCCAGAAAGCAAAGTCTGTTTGCTTATATCCTAAAGCTTAAGCTATTCAGATAAGTCTTGGGTTCGGAAGAAAATGATTTAACCAGTAATAGAGCCAAGCGATCACAGAGTATAATATAAATATGTTTATTTTATTGTTATTTAAAAAATTTGTTAAGATGTGTACTTTAAAATTGGTATTTTGCGTTTTGCCTTCATTAGAATGTATTTTCAGGAAAATAACTTTCTCTTGACTAAAAACGTTTTTATTCTTTCAACAGGTTAGTACTATGTGTCAATTATCTGCACAAGAGCATGGGATGCACTTCAGATTTTGGTGTATTGACCTGTTTCTCTCTTGGCCAGGAGATACACAAGCCCACGTGTGCACTGGAAAAATGACAATCAAGATAGTGCAGATCTTCTATGTGGAAAATGTCTCCTTAGAACAAAACAAAAGCGAGATTAAGTGGTGCTGGAATTTTGACAATGCTGTCATGAACTGCTTCCAATTAAAAGTAATTAGCTCATTGTTGTTTATTAACTGGACATGCAGCTTAATGGAGCTCAAAGGGCTCTTGGTCTGAATCTGATTTGATCTCTTTTTGCAAGTAATTATGACTCAAAGGAAGATTCAATGGCTGTATCTACAAGTATACATATGTGTTGGTCCATATTATTTCCTTAGAAACAGTATCTTGTAACTTGTACCAATTTTTTCAAAAATTAAGTTTTCCAGTTGGGCAAGCTTGGTTTACTTGGCAAGAGAATGCATAAAAGCACCCATTTACATCTACTGATTTGGCAGAGACATAAAGAGCACGGTGAGTAATGCCGTCCATTTATGTATATCTCTCCTGAAAGGTTGCTTCAGGGGATTTGGAAACAAAATGTTCTGAGAAAACAAATAATCCAAATTAAAAAAATAATTTTGCTATTTTTATTATTTTATTAATAAAAATGTTAAATTATTACTTTATCTTATGGCTAGTCCAGGAAGTTTCCCTGCCTTTACATGGTGTAGGGTATAAGGATCAAGTAACGATAGATAACTATTTCTTGGGCAATAGAGATCATAGGAAGTCTGTTCCAAGGTCACGGTGACCTTAAAGCAAGCCAGAGCACAAGCAATCTCCACATTGCTCTTTCCATGGTCCTAAGCTCTTGTGAGGTAGCTCAGAAACCTCAAGTGACACCCCTTGAGTATGAGGACAGAAGGGAGAGTACCCATTTCTGCATTGTTATGACTTCTTTGGCATTTCTCTCACCAATTCCTGGGAGGTCCACGGGATCCCAACAGCCAAGGGTGATAGAAAAGTCTGTGGGACTACTTTCCTTCTCCCATGGGTGACGTGACTCACAGAACTGCAAAGCTGCCCTGCTCCCTAGAATTGAACTTGAGTTTTCTTTGACTCCACAAATCATCAATGAATGAATGACTTATTTAAAAACAGTTAGTAAGCTGGTGGCTCAGTCGGTTAAGCGTTTGTCTTTGGCTCAGGTCATGATCTCAGTTCGTGAGTTCAAGCCCCGAGTTGGGCTCTGCACTGACAGCTCAGAGCCCAGAGCCTGCTTTGGATTCTGTATCTCCCTTTCTCTCTCTGACCCTCCCCTGCTCGTGCTGTCTCTCTCTGTCTCTCAAAACTAAATAAAAAACATTAAAAAAAAACTTTTTTTAAACACTTAATAAGAGTCTACCAGGTGTTTGGGTTGAAGTGGCAGAGGCAGTTTAGAAAGGGTTCCTGCTGGGAAGGAATTCACAGGGTGATCAGGAGGTCAGTACAATAGATGACTGCAATGTGGATTAAGGAGGGGCACAGATCTGATTGTAGGAATGTGTTGGAGAGGGTCAGGAAGGGATCTTGGGTGAGGGACCTCTGACTTGAAAAAGGGAACTGCAAGGTGCAGCTAAGGCTATGATGGTGATGATATTGTGATACCTAAGTGTATCAAATCAATACATTGTATACCTCAAACTTATGGATGTTATATGTCAATTTTATCTCAGTTAAAAAGAAAGAAGGGAATTGCACGGGTGTTAGTCAAGCGAATTGTTCTCAGTCATCAGACAAAAGCAAACCTTAGAAATACAGCAGGCATGGCTATTTTTCATAGCGAACTGTTCCATTTCATTATCCTAATTTTTGTTTAATTTTTTTAAATTTTATTTTTCAAGTAACGTCTACACCCAGCATGGGGCTCGAACCTGCAACCCCAAGATCAAGGGTCGCATGCTTCGTGGACTGAGTCAGCCAGGTGCCCCTGTTTAATTTTTCTTACCTTGACAACATAGCCCCTACTATTATGTACAGTGTTATTTTTAGAAACAAAAGCATCTCACTTTCTGAATAGCTTAGATGTCGTAGATCGTAATGGACGCCTAATGAGTGCTCACTCCGTCATTCACTCCTGGACTGGGCTGAACTTGTCCCGAACAAATGCCATGAGAGGCTTGTGAGAAATAAGCCCCCTGACCCAACCAAAGGAGGGATGCGGAGACTCGGAGCACAGTGAAGCGAGGCTTTAATCCATGTTCTTGCAAGAGGGGTGTCTGATGGACCGGCACACTGGCGGCAGGTACAGGGGACAATTATCTCCCAAGTCCCTCCCCTGATCCCTCATTGGCTGAGTCCTACAGAGGTTACAACCTTACCCGGATGTTGCCTATGGCCGTGTAAGGCAAAAAGTACTCTGATTGGAATAAGTGTACATTTCCTGAGGTGAGGCAGAGACTTTCAGTCTGTCCTTTGTTCTTTGGTGCATGCTTATTGCAAAACCTGTGAAAATAAGCCCGCGAAATGCAGAAGGGAAGATCAACCAGGAAGAGAAGTGTCTAAGGACTCCAAGATGGGGGGGGGGGGGAGAAGGGCAGGGGGGCAGGGTTGCGTGTTTATTTATTTGGTATTTCTCAAAACGAATCATCTCCCTTACTTCTCACGGGGTGACAGTGGAACACTTCCTATGCTCAGGAAGCACA
>NC_043709.1:121396218-121410609 GCF_006229205.1 Suricata suricatta
GAAAATCGGTGGCAAACTCTCAGAGATTCCCAAGAGAAGGGTTCTCCTGCCCCATTCCGATGAATTGACAATTTCCTACAAGAAATTAGGAAATATTTTTAACGTTTATTTATTTGGAGATAGAGAGCACGCGCATACACAGGGAGAGGCAGAGAGAGAGGGAGAGCGAATCCCAAGCAGGCTCTGTGCTGTCAGTGCAGGGCCCCATGCAGGGCTCCGTCCTGTGAATGGTGCGATCATGACTTGAACCAAAATCAAGAGTTGGACGCTTAACTGACTGGGCCATCCAGGTTCCCTGGGAAAGTCTTTGTTTTATTATTGAAAAGAAACCATTTAATTCAACACAAATTCATTGAGTGCTAGCTTTTGGACAGCTACTATAATGAACGGTGGGTTGAAAAAAGACTTCTTTCTACCTCAAGTTGCTCACAATGTAGACAGACAGTAACCATAATGCAATGATAATGTAGATTTGGCTAATTTAGGAGGAGATGATATGCCCGTGGTCTATTGCCCCGAGTTCCCTGACCGGTGTGATAAAGCACAGGGGAGATCACCAAGCCCTGATTTTCCATCCCAGATCTACCCGGAACTGTCTGTCATGCCAACATTTTGCTTGTATTTCATACCTCCAGATCCCCATCATAATTAATATTTTATCAGTTTACCTCGCCACATTTCTGGAGTTGCTCAGTTACATGCAACCCCAGTTCTTTAATTTGTAGAATTAGACTCAGTCTCCAAACTACCTCTGTCCCTGAACCCCCAGCCCTGCCGGGTGTCTCCCGTCTTCCATGTTAACCTTGGCTCCTATTAATCCTCTGTCTTTGGTCTTGTCCTCGCCCCCTCCAACGCCCTGTCCATTCAAAATAGCATTTACTCAAATGACATGTATATATCCTGATATTTTTGAACCCCTGTGGATTTCAGCCAGATGGAGCTAAAATTAAAAAAATGGAAAATCACTCCTGAGAGTTGTATCCCGGGTGGTGTAACCTCATTAGTGGCAGTTGCAAAAATAAAGCGAGGACCCAAAAAGAACTGAAGGTGGCGGTAGAGGAACGAGCATGCTTTCTGGGCCTGGAAAAAAAATCAATGCAGGAATCCGGGCTTCACTCAATTTTCTCTCACCTTTGCGCTATTTCTCTTCGCATTTCTGTTTCTCTCCCTTTCATCCCTAATTCATCTGTTTCTCTCTCCTGACTTTCTTTTTCTGAGTCTTCCCAAATCCGTCTGATGGCTGTGTGCCAGCAGAGAGATCATTTCTAGTTGTGTTTTTTTTCCTACCCCTCCAGAAATATTAAACCCGCCATCCTTTGCCTTTTTCACCCCTTTTAAGTCTTACAAAATAATATGGGCTCTAAGGACTTGCTAACAGGCAAGAACAACAGACCCCAAATGGCATCACTTGGGTGAAGGCTCAAGTCAGTAACCCAGGGCTTAATGCTTAACCTAATTGCAGTTTCAACCTACCCCAGAAATGTTAAGTCTTAACTGGTCAGTCAGGAATTTTCTGACACTCACCAGAGAGGTTTCTGTCCCGGGGGAGGAGGGGGGTGCTTCTCCATCCCTTAAGGAAGAGGAGATAATCTGCATACTAAGGCCCTCTGCTGGTCCCCCTAAGGGAAGATGATCTTGCCTGAAACAAGATCCTTTTGCTAATAAGTTACTTGCCTGACCCTCCTTCCTATAAAAATCTTCCATTTTTTAAAGTTTATTTATTTTTGAGAGAGAGAGAGAGATGAAGCATGAGGGGGTGAGGGGCAGAGAAGGCAAGAGACAGCATCCCAAGCAGGCCCTGCATTGTCAGTATTATGCCCAGATTTCAATATTGTCCCCCCAAACCAGAGACCGCCAGGGAAACCAAGTCATGCATGTAAAAGCAAAGGGCTTTATTACGGGCTTAAGCTCGCCGGGCCTAAGCTCGGGCTCACAGACTTCACCAACGCAGTGGGATCCGTGCTGAGAGCCCCCAACAAGGGCTGAGCAGGGCCTTTAGGGGTTTTGGGAAGGGGGAGTTACAGGAAATTGTGACACAGGTACAGTGATCCAATCATTATCGCCTAACATCATTGGCAGTAACTTTAACCATACACATTGCTTAGTGTTCGTTACTTTTGGCGGGACCCAATCACAACATTTAGAGTATTAACCAATTACAGAGTGGACCCAGGACCCCCACGTAGGGTGTAACTAGCCTTAAGCAATAAGTGATTATCTATAGCTTCTATCTCTAGGCCTGCCCATAGGAATGTTAAGCATTTTAGCTGGCCGCTTCTGATTGGGTGTCACTAGGGTGGTCCCTGGTTGAGCAATCTATGCCCTTTTATTGTCTAATGATTCTGGGAAACCGACACTTAGGCCTCCAAGGTCAGAGGGAAACTTGAAGCCTGTCATGGAGTCAGTTTGGTTCAGACCTATGTCCTTATATCAGCATGGAGCCCAGTGTGTGGCTTGAACTCACGAACTGCGATCATGACCTGAGCTGAAATCAAGAGTCGGCCATTTAACTGATGGAGCCACCCAGGCGCCCCCAAACCTTCCATGTTATATAGCTTCTCAGCGCCCCGCTTTATGTGCTAGATGGGCTGCTGCCTGATTCATGAATTGTTTAATAGAGCCAACCAGGTCTTCAGATTTCCTCAGTTGAATTTTTTTTCCAGCAGAACTAACACAACAAAGTATGTCCTCTATCATCTTTAATACAAAACTCACAAAAGTGATACTGGCTGCAAATAATTAACAAATGTGGTTTTAGTCAATTGCCTGTAGACCTTCTAGCCATTGTTTAAGTTACTTCAAGCACTTCCTCAGGAGTGTCTATCTGCCTGTCCCTGAGGATCAAATCTGGCCTGCTACTTATTTTTGTAAAGTTTTATTGGAACATTGCCATGCTCATTTATTTAGCTATAACCAATGATCGCTTTTGCACAACATTGGCAGTTTAGTAGCCCTGACTGTATGTCCTGCAGAACCTAAAGTATTTACTTGTGAGTTTCTTACAGAGTTTGTCTATATTAATTCACTGAGGCTGAATTATGCTGCAGTGACAGATGATGGAAAACCTCTGTGGCTTACAAGGGCACCTCGGTGGTTAACTGTTTAAGCCTCCAATTTTGGCTCAGGTCATGATCTCTTAGTCTATGAGTTTGAGCCCTGCAATTGGGCTCTGAGCTGACAGCTCCGAGCCTGGAGCCTGCTTCAGATTCTGGGTCTCCCTTTCTCTCTGCTCCTTCCCCGCTCGTACTCTGTCTCTCTCTCACTCTCAAAAATAAAATAACCATTAAAATAAAATTGAAAAACATTTTCAGTGGCTTACAACAAAGGGATAGTTTTTACTCACAGGATGCAATCTTCGAAGGTTAGCTTTGATGTTTCATGCCAGGATTTGGGCTGAAGGAGCAGCGCCTGAATGGAATAGTGTTGATTTAAAAAAAGGGAGAAGAAAGAAGGTTTGGAATCATGATAGTTCCTAAAACTGATGCCATAGCCTGGGTCCGGGGACCCAGTGAGGATCCTATGGGCCCAGCCATGGGGGTCCTTGGCTTCATACAGGATGGAGATCAAATGTGAGCCAGCAGGAGACGAGAGCAGAGTTTATTGAAGATGTATAGAGAGATATGGATGGACCATCTGGGAGACTCAGAAAGGAAAAGGAGCACGAGTCTCTTCTTTGCTGGGGGTCTGGGGTTTTATTGGCGATTGTGGTCTGGTGCACCTGTCCACTCAGGCATCCAAGAACTGGTCAGAACAGGGACGGGCGCCAGGTGTCCTTCAGAGTTCATTCACTCCCTAAAGCCAGGGGTTTAGACGTCAAGGTGTTTGTAGTCAGTGGTCTTGGAGAACATTTATGGTGACCCCGCCCAGTCATTACTTAGACGTTATTGATCCTGCGGGAAGACTCCAAAGACATCATTAACTCGTTGGTCTATATTTACAAGGGGGACATACAATAAGGCCCAAATGTACAAGCAGGGAGAGAGGGAGAGAATCCCAAATAGGCTCCATGCCGTCTGCGCAGAGCCAGACTCAGGGCTGGGACTCATGAACCATGAGATCATGACCTGTGCTGACATCAAGAGTTGGAGGCTTCACCAATTGAGCCACCCAGATGCTCTTACTTCAAGCACCCTTAAAAGGGCATGACTCAGGTGTCCAGGTCTTCCTCATCTTGGGTTCTCATCTCCGTTTGGCTCTGAACATGCCCTCTTTTGTCTCATCTGTAACGGAACTAAACTTGAGTTCACTCCCTGGTGAGTTACAGATAGAGATTGCGCCAGGTGGGCCTGTCCCACAAAGGTAACTTTATCTGTAGCAGATAAGAACGTCATGGGGAATAACTTCTGAAGCCAAGACTCCTAGAGTGGGCGTGGCTGGTTTTCTTTCATTTTGGGTTAGGATGAATATTCAGAAAGGGGAGTTTTGACATCACATATAAAGGTGGGCTTAAGGTGGCACAGGTGTACTTAAAAAAAAAAACGTGTCTCTACATATATCATATGTTATGTTAGTGAAGCTTGTGCTCCCGCGTGGGTGGAGACTGTAACATTATAATGAGGTAGAGGTCACTGTCGGACAGCCTGTGGTCCATCTGGCAGGTCTGAGTCAGTGGTTGAGTTCATCCTGGCCTAGCAACCCTAGAGCTCATCCTGTTGTTTGCCTTTAACAGATAAGGTCAGGTGCCTGGGTGGCCCAGTCAGTTAAACATCTAACTTAGGCTCAGGTCATGATCTCACAGGTCATGAGTTCGAGCCCTGTGTGGGACTCCGTGCTATCAGCACAAAGCCTGTTTCAGATCCTCTGAACCTCTCTCTCTGCCCCTCCCTCACTCTCTCTCTCTCTCTCAAAAAATAAATGAACCAAAAAAAAAAAAAAAAAGAGAGAGAGAGAGAGAGAGAGAGAGAGAGAGAGAGAGAGGGAGAGAGACATTGCCACCCACTGCCGCTCTTTGTTGCAGACTATAGGTCATTCCTGCTCATAACTTGAGGACATTAGCTCCTGACACACTAACTCCTTTAAGGACAAGTCTTGTCATCATTCTTATGACATAAATGTCCATGCTTTTAACTCCTTGATCTCCCAGTTTGTTACCTCCCCTTGCAGAGTGGCCTTGGGTCCTACCCTTCCTCATACATTCCCCTTGTTCATTATCTTGATCTTCTTGTTACCAGTCATTATGTTCCATCCAAAGTTCCCATTTTAAGCAGCCCCACTCTCTAGCTGTCATCTTGTATCTGTCTAACTCATTTCCTCTGGGAGTCTTTTTTTTTCTTAATGTTTATTTATTTTTGAGAGGCAGAGTGAGACAGGACTTGAGCAGGGGAGGGGCAGAGAGAGAGAATCCAAAGCAGGCTCTAGGCTCTGAGCTGTCAGCCCAAAGCCTGACATAGGGCTCTGGAACCCACAAACTGCAAGATCGTGATCTGAGTCGAAGTCAGACACTTAACTGACTGACCCACCTAGGTATCACCAGGTTTTGGGATTCTAACTCCAGTAGTGGTTAGACCCAGTTGGGACCTTCAATGCCACTTTTGCTCTGTCCCTCTCTGCCTGGCTGAAGATCTGTGGTCCATGATACACACAACATCCACTGAATTGTTCCCCCGGGGTGGAAAGTTCCACGCTTTACCCATTGCAGCTGGACAGGGCTTGAGAAAAACATGCTTATTAAATTCATGGACTGTTTTAGTCCATTCCAGCTGCTAACACAAAATGCCACATGTGGGGTGGTGTATAAACAACAGAAATTTATTTCTTACAGTTCTAGAAGCAGGAGGGTCTGAGATCAAGGCACCAGCATGGTGGTTCTGGTGAGAGCCCTTTCCCTGGCTCATAGCTGGTGACTTCTGGCTCTATCCTCACTTGATAGAAGGAGAGCAGGACCTCTGGGTGCTAAGCCCATTCATGAAGGCTCCACCCCACTACCTAAGCACTTCCCCCAAACCCCACATCCTCATACTATCACATAAGGCACTGGGATTTCAACCTATGAATTTTGGGGACATTCATACCACAGCATGAACCTTAAGTGAGGTCTTAGAGCTATCCATCATGACTATCATAATTATGTTGTCTGTTTCCTTCCCAACTATTCTAGATAAATCTTCCACTTTTTCCTTTCCTTTCAAACTCCCAACATCTTCTCCCTCTCCGCTGATGACTTAGTATTTTACTGAGGAAATAGGAGCAAAGAGAAGATTCTTTGCACACATTCCCCCTTCCATCTGTGCCCTTAGAGTCCTCCTGATCCTCTGGAAGAACTAACTTTGTTTCTATCTGAAGTCATACCTCACGTCCCCCTCTTATGTAGTAGATCCTTTCCTTCCTACCTAATCAAGGACACTGTTCTAGTATTTGTCTGGATTCTTGTTTAATACATTAATACTATCAGCAAACAAACATGCTGTCATTTCTTCCTCCTTAAAGTGCCTCTGTTGACCCCATATGTCCTTCGAGGTACTGCCACATTTCTCTGCACCTCTCAGGAGAGCTGTCTATAGTCATTACCTCCTTTTCCTGTCCTTCACCCCACTGCAATTTGATTTTCATTCTGTCCCCACCAACTCACTAACAAGGCTTTCACATTGTAGGCCCAGTGGCCAGTTGTCTGTTTTCATCTGACTTTATCTCCCAGCAACAAGTGACAAGTTGATCACTTTCTCCTTGAAATATATTCTTTCACCTTCCAAGACACCGTAGGCTCCTTGTTTTCTTTCTACCTTGTTGGCTGGTGCTTCTCGGTCTCCTTTGCTTGTCCCTCCGGGTTTCTAACTGTTAGAATACTTCAGCAATCCTCCACCATCCATTTTCTGTTCTCTAACTATGCTTCTTCCTGAGGGAAGACTGTTCCATGAGCTTAAATGCCCCAATTGATGTCCCTGCTCTGGACCGCTGCCTTATTTCCCAGACTCATAATCCAGTTGTTCTTTTGTGGTTTCCATCTGGGTGCCTCATAGGCAGGTCAAACTTAGTGTGTCCACTTGATACACTTGATAATAGCTGGCATGTGGTTGTTTTGAAACTCAAGTGAAGCAATGCATATATTGTATTTGGATTTTTACCTATTGTTAAAATTGCATTGAGTAGGTATTCAATAAATATTTGTTAAATAAATGAATATTACAGTTGATCACCAGGATAATGATATGCTATCTTAAGTAATCAGCAATAATAAGTATTGTTGATGAAAAGGGGAATGAGTAATATGGTTTGTTTTAGTGTCTGCTATGTACCAGGCACAGTTATAGACACTGAGAAATAACAGTGAAAAACACAGACAAAATTCTTTTTCTTTTGAAGTTTACATTCTAGAGAGTGAAAGGGGAGGGAGACAAACAAAACACATACTATGTCAGATGATGATAAATGCAATGGAAAAAAATAAGGTAGAGGAGAGAGATTAAGAGTACTAGGGGCTTGGTATGGGATGCTGTTTCAGGTAGAATTTTGTATTACTAAATTATCTCTATTGCTATGTAACAAACTTCTCCTAAACTTAAAACAATAGTAAACTCTAAGCTCCCACAGTTTCTGTGGGTAAGGAATTTCAGAGGACTTTCGGCTGATGGTTCTGGCTCAGAGCCTCTGATAAGTGTGCGGTCAAGATGTTAGCTGAAGCTGCAGCCATCTGAAGGTGTGAGTAGGTCTGGAGTTGGCTCCATCATAGGCTGGCAAGCTGGTCTGGCTGTTGTCAGGAGGCCTTAGTTCCTCACCATATGGACCTTTCCATAGGGTTCTTTCATGTTCTTAGAGCATAGCAGTTTGCATTCCTCAGAGAAGATGATCCAAAACTTTTCAAAGCATGAGCCCAATGTTTTTAATAACCTGGTGTCCAAATCATGCACTGTAATGTCCACAATATTCTGTTGGTTACACTTGCCAGTCAGGTTCAGTGTGGGAGGGAACCACACAAGGATGTTAGTACTAGGAGGTGAGGCTCATGGACAGCCATCTTAGAGGCTGGTGACCACATGGCTGCACCATCTCTGAAACTCTTTCTGTAAACAAATGGGATCTATATCACCTTCTCTCCTGTCTTGGGAAGTGAGGGGTGCCCTGTGACTGCTTAGACCAATAGAATATAATGGAAGTGACACTATGTTAATTTCTGAGCCCAGGTTTTAAAGGACTGGAAACTTCCATTTACTGCTTCTTGAAATGGACCGAGGCTCCATCATGTAAGAAGTCTGACTACCCCGAGACCACCATGCTGTGAGAAGGCCCAGATTAGCAGCAGGAGAGACACCAGACATCTGAATGATGAAGTATTCAGATAGTTCCAGCTTCAGTCTCCATTTGACTGCAATTGGATGAGGGCTCCATGTGAGAACCTCCCAGCTGAGACCTGCCACCCCCAAAGCCATAAGGGATAATAGTAATTTGTGTAAATTACCAGTTTGGGGACAGTTCCCATAGCAGATGATGGAAGGCAGGGGCAGTTGCTCTGAAAAGATAACATTCCACCAGGGGGTTGGCCACGTGAGGGCCCTGAAATAGGAGCACGCTTGGTGAACTGGAAGGACAGCAAGGTGGTCGATGATGAATCAAAGGAAGAGAGCCAGAGAAATGCAGCTGATGGAGTCAGAGAGGTGGGGCCAAATAACGTGGGGGCTTAGAAATAATGGTAAGGGGCACCCGGGTGGCTCAGTTGGTTGAGCACCCAACTTCGGCTCAGGTCATGATCTCACAGTTTGTGGGTTTGAGCCTCGCATCAGGCTCTGTGCTGATAGCTAGCTCAGATCCAGGAGGTTGCTTCAGATTCTGTGTCTCCTTCCCTCTCTGCCTCTCCCCTGCTTGCTCTCTCTCTCTCTCTTTCTCTCTCTCTGTCTCTCAAAAATAAATAAATGTAAAAAAAATTTTAAAAATAATTAAAACTTTCAATTTGGGATGCCTGGGTGGCTTAGTCAGTTAAGCATCTGACTCTTGATCTCAGTTCAGGTCTTGATCCCAAGGTCATGAGTTCAAGCCCCATGGTGGGCTCCATGCTGAGTATGAAGTCTACTTAAAACCAACCAACAACCAACAAACAAGCAAATAACAAACCCAAAACACTTTCTGTCTTTCTTTGAGAGTTACAGAAGTCATTGAAAGGTTTTATATAACCATTGGAATGACATAATGTATTAAATTTATATGTGAAATGGCTCAGCCTGATTGTTCTGTGGGAAAAAAAATTGTAGGGAGGCAAGAGTGGAAGAAGAAAAGCAGTTAAGAGACTGTTTTTGTACAGTTCAAGGGATAAACTGGAGGTGATGAAGATTGATGGAATTCTAGAAATGGACTGAAACTAGAGTCAACAAGATCTTCTTATAGATTGCATGTGAGCTACAATGACAAAAAAAAAAAAAAATACATCCAGAAAGATTTGTAAGGCTTGGCCCAAACTACTAAATGAGCCAAGTTGGTATTTACTAAGATGAGGATGAAAATAAAGAGACTTCATGGTTTATTTTGGGGGGAGGGTTAAAGTTCTGTTTGGAAAAGTTCAAGGTAACTTCCAAGTAGAAATATAAGTTAGATAGATATGTCTGGGGTTCAGGGTAGGACTAGATGTATAAATTAACGAGTCATGGACATTTAGATGGTATTTAGAGCCAGCAGACTGAGATCATTGTAGGAGTGGTAGGTAGAGAGGCATCTAGGTGGGTCAATCAGTTAAGTCTGTGACTCTTAATTTCAGCTCAGTTCATGATCTCACCACTTGTGAGATGAAGCCCCGTGTTGGGTTCTGTGTTGACAGCATGGAGCCTGCTTGGGATTCTCTCTTTCTGTCCCTCCCCTGCTCATGTTCTCTTTCTTTCAAAATAAATAGATAAACATAAAAAAAAAGTGGTGGGGCACTTGCATGGCTCAGTCAGGTGGGCATCTGACTTTAGCTCAGGTCATGATCTCATGGCTTGTGGGTTCGAAACTTGCATTGGGTTCTGTGCTGATGGCTCAGAGCATGGAAGCTACTTTGGATTCTGTGTCTCCCTCTCTGCTCTTTTCCTGCTCCTGCTCCTGCTCAGGCTCTGTCCCTCTCTCAAAAATAAATAAACATTAAAAGTGTAGTAGGTAGAGACAAGGTTCAAGAAGGAATCCCTAGGACATTGTAGCATTTACAAGTTGGTAAGAAGAAGATCCATCAAAGAGGCTGAGACTAAGTGGCTAAGGATAAAGGAGAGCAAGAGTGTGTTGTCCAGAAACCAAGAGAAGAAATATTTCAAGAAGGAAGCATGGTTATGTGTGTCAATTCCTGCTGATAAGAAAGAGAAAGAATAAAAATTGATGATGATTTGATCACTTAGAGGTCATGAGTGACTTTGATGAAAGCAAAGAAGTGATATAGTACCTAGAGGGAAATGTGGGGACAATAGAGATAGTTTAAGATGAAAGCATGTGTAAATGTTGATGGAGATGACCCAGCAGACAGAGAAAAGTTGATGATGCAGAAGAAAGAGATATTTGCAGAACTGAGGTTGTTGAGTAGGAAAGAGGGGTGAGATCTAATGCACAAGGACCAACTTCATTGTTTCAAAAGGGAAGACAAGGAATAGGGCTACAGCTATGAAATGTTAGTAGATTTGTGGACAGGGATTGTATTTTTTCTCATTGAAATAAGGAGGACTCAGCTGATCTTGCAGCGGATAAGGGGTTTGATAAGACAGAAGTTGTGGAATATTTGTTTAGGAGAACAGACTTTCCAAAAGTGGAACAGGACTGTTGGGCCGTGTTGAGGGTCAGCCTGTCACTTGTGGTAGTGATTTTACAGAAAGAGCAGTCAGCCTAGTTCTGTCTTCCTCAGTTTCACAGGTGCAGGTGCAGAGTGGGGAGAGAGAGTCAGATGGGGTCAAGGTTGGAGGTTTTTAGGTAGTTATGAGTGAGGGAGTAACAAATATGGTCTTGGAGTGTTTGGCAAGAGGTGTTTTCCATGTTGATCATGGAATTTGAGCCGAGGGCAAAGAGAAGTGGGCATGTGAGGGGGCAATGAACAATGGAAATGAGGTCAATGGAGTCAAAACACTGCTGGAGTTGAGGTGTAAGAGATAGCAAGCCCATGGGAGGAAGGTGGGATTTCTGAAAGTGGGGTTTTAGGTGGGATGCATTTGTTGGTAATGATTGGGACTAGGGGCTGAGCATGGAGAGGGGTGCGGCCGAGGTAAGTTGCAATCAGATCCTTGCTGGTGAAGAGTCAAAGTTTGGTAGGCTGATGAGTTAAAAGTTACCTCAATGTGGAGTATCAAAATCCCCAAGAATGATGGAAGGAGTATTGTAGACAGTGTGTTGGCTCTAAAGCCTTGACTAAATAAAAGGCAGTGACTGTGAGTTCTGTGACAACAATAATCAAATGTTGCCAAGTACTTTCTAATCCTAATTTTATGAGCCTGGCTATTTCATTCAATCAGTATAGGTCTCAGTTTACTCGTGTAAAAATAGGAAAGTCCGTCTATGTCATCTACAAATGCCCCTTGTTCTAGGATTCAACAACACATTTTTTTTTAAAGTACGTCACCATCTTTGAAAACTCTTCTGTTAACTGGAGAACAGCTGATGTGTGTTTCCAGTTTTCCGACCATATAAGGAAATCTATTTATTTCAGGTTGTAATGTATGATCTTGCTCATTTGCAAGGGCATTTTCTTATAGCTACCAAGTTAAAAAAGGATCTGTTAGGTTAAAAGAGGTAGAAGTTCAGGGAGGGAGAGAGAGATAAAATTCAATTCTACAAGTGTTTGTTAAGTACCAACCAGGGAAATTTGGAATTAACGTTGTTGGAGGTTTTACCATTAGAGAGGAAATCGCATGACTGTTAGTTTATGAAATGAGTCAACAGGGAGTCTTTGGTGCCAGAACTCTAATTGAATGAACATCCCCACATATCAGGATTCCCTCACTCCTCTGTTCTCCCTTGACCCTCCATCTTCCTCCTGTTAAAGCAGTTTCTTACTGCAGGGTGGTAATTTGGCTTCTTCTCTATCACCTTGTCTGGAATTGGAGGTCCAGGAAGGAAGGATTGTTTCTTATCTTGAAAGCTTAAAAGTGCAGTGCCTGATACACTAATCACTTGATAAACAGCTCATCAATCCAGGATTGAACGAGAGATTTCATATATGAATGAAAGCAGGAGTCATGCATTTATTTGCTTCAGCGTCTATTAAAAAATGACTATTTTACAGGTTATTGTTTATTGTACAGCTTAGGAGTTCACTGTAGATATTTAAATATACATTGGGGGCACCTGGGTGGCTCAGTCGGTTGAATGTCTAACTCTTGATTTTGGCTTAGGTCTTGATCTCGTGGTTCCTGAGACAGAGCCCCATGTCTGGCTCTGCTCTGGCAGCGAGGGGCCTGATTGGGATTCTCTCTCCTGTCTCTCTCTGTCCCTCCCTTGTTCCTATTCTTTCTGTCTCAATAAATAAATAAATAAACATAACAAGAGTCCTTATTGGCACTAGAATGTGAGGAAATCATGACTAGACTGTGGCATGGCTGGCTGCTCACATCCCTGCTTCACTCTGGGATTTTGATGAATCTCATACAACTGTGTGGCAATATCTTCTTTCCTCGTTCACAGACCTTCGTTTTAAACTTGTGTTACCCCATCAAAATATTTTTAATAATCTATGTCTTTTAGAAACTCTGGGGCCAAGAATCCTCAAAAGACCTGAAGGAAGAGTTTTTGAGAAACTAGGCCCTTCTCTTGGCCTTTGCTTTCTTTGTAAGGGCTTTGGACATGGTCTGTCAGGGCCAAGTGTGAATGAGAGGAGACTCACTGTTTCCTTATTTCTAACTGATGAAATTGTAATTTTTTCATTGTATTGTATTTCCTTTTTTATGTTTTTCTTTTTCTTTCTTTTTAATGTTTATTTATTTTTGAGAGAGAGAGAGATAGAGGATGAGTGGGGAAGGGGCAGAGAGAGAGGGAGACACAGAATTGGAAGCAGGTTCCCGGCTCTGAGTTGTCAGCACAGAGCCCAATATGGGGCTCGAACTCACAATCCGTGAGATCATGACCTGAGCTGAAGTCGGACACCCAACTGACTGAGCCACCCAGGTGCCCCTGTATTTCTTTCTTTTTTAATGTTTATTTTTGAGAGAGAGAGAGAGGGAGTGAGGGTGCATGAATGGGGGAAGTGCGGGGGGGCAGAGGATCCAAAGAGGGCTGTATGTTGACAGCAGTGAGTCCGATGAGGTGCTCCAGCTCCCAAATCCTGAGATCAGGTCGTGAGTGGAAGTTGGATGTTCAACTGACTGAGCTACCCAAGTGCTCCAATTTTATCATATTTCAAAAGGGGCAATGAGCCATTTACCCTAGCCCTGGGAGTCATCAGTGAGGCTCTGACGTGAACGCTGAGATGGTGCTTGCTTTTTCAAGAACCCTCTCTCTGACAAGCCAGGCCTATTCCCCATACCCGGGATGGGTAATGTGGCCACTGCTAACTGGAGATGGGATTCACCCCAGGGACGAAATCATGCATCATCTCCTTTTGCCCCTAATCAGTTAAGAGACTGTAGGCAAGTTGCCTTGCTCCGTGAACCTCTTTCTCTTTTCTCACCTAGAAAATTAAGGGTTGACTCAAGAAGGCTGGGGTGGTCTTTTGCAATTTTCATTTCCCAAACGCTGTGAACTTTTTCTTGTTCCCCATATTGGTTGTTTTGGCTCTGAGTGAGCCCTGCCTAGCCACTCCCTTCTGGGGATAATGTTTCCATTGTAAGTCTTCTCCAGGTTCCACCTCAGTCCTGTGGTATTTATCTCTCATGTCATTGTTTTCTTGGTCACATCTAATCTAGGTTGGGTTACAAACCTTCTGGAAAAAATCGAACTCCACTCAGCATCCACTTATTGAGGTATTAATCTGAGCCACACATTGGGGACATAGACCAGGAGAAGCTCTCTCCCCCAGGCTCACACAGCTTGACAGAAATGCCAGCTAGCTCCTTTGCTATAAATTCCATTATAAAGATCTTAGGTACTCATGAACATTACCTCTCTCTCCTGCCCTGCGAATTTTAGGTATGAATTTCCAAAAGGATATAAAGAAGTTACCAGGAGTTATCCGTGAATACAAATGGCGATGAGCATTTTTCTCTGCTTTTTGGGAGCAAAGACAATATGGACCCTCCATCTGGTGTTAATTTAGTTGGGCTCTTCCGTTTTGCAGAACTGCTACCTTGCTGTGACTGTAGTTTTTAACAAAGGGGAAAACGTGAAGTAGAGAGGACAATGTTGAAAATTCTTCCATGTTTTGGCTATTGTTGACATTGCTCCTATGAACATTGGGATACATGTGCTCCTATGCATCAGCATTTCTGTCTCTCTTGGGTAAATCCCCAGCAATGCTATTGCTGGGTCATAAGGGAGTTCTATGGATAGTTTTTTGAGGAACCTCCACACTGTTTTCCAGAGCGGCTG
>NC_043709.1:121410709-121440914 GCF_006229205.1 Suricata suricatta
AAAAAAAAAAAAAAGAAAATTCTGAGGACTCGGAGTTGGAAGGAAAGCAGTGGCTGTGAGCTGTGTGGAGTCCCAAGCTACCCGGAAGTGAAAGGAGCAAGGTCAGCGAATGAAAGGCACAGTAGCTCCCCCTAAGGGTGATGTTACTTATGTTGCTTTGCTGACATACTGTTTATTATCCATTACGAGTGTTTGAAAAGCAAAATTTTAGCTCCACGTTTGCTCCAAGAGAATAAACTTTTTAGGACAGAAGAAATCTGTGTATTCCCACTCTAGGAAAGAGGCGGGGCAGAGTTGGGGCCCGGAAATGGCAACTTCTTAGGTTTCCACAGCGAGGCTCCTCTTGTGACCTCACAGATCCAGAATCTCCAGTTGTCACATACTTCCTGTAAGCAGAAATGCACTGCCAAGGAAAAATTCCAGTGAGTTTTGAACGGTCCTCACCTCTGCCTTCTCCCTTATCTTTAATATTGGAGAATTGAGAACATTGTATTTTGTACACTTGATAGCTGGAATTTGGTTATTTTTCTTGTTGTTTTTTGGTAGTTCTATTGTCTGATTTATTAATTGTTGTTGACACTTATCATTAATGAATGGCTATCCAGAAAAAATTATATCAGTTTCATATAGGATTTGTAAAACACTAGAAAACATGCTTACTCTTAAAGACTATTTAATTAGAAAAAAATGCATTATGGGGCACCTGGATGGCTCAATCAGTTAAACTTCCAACTCCTTATTTCAGCTCAGGTCATGATTCGTAGGTTCAAGCCCCGAATCTGGCTCTGTTCTGACAGTATGGAGCCTGCTTAGAATTCTGTCTCTCTCTCTCTCTCTCTCTCTCTCTCTCTCTCTCTCTCTCTCTCTCTGTCCCTTCCCTGCTTGTGCTTTCTCTCCCTCTCAAAATAAATACATAAACTTCAAAAAAAATTTAAAAAGAAAAAATGCATTTTAGGAAACGCATCTTTTTAATGCAATTTATCCCTTCTTTTACTACCATTTCTTAGCTCTTATTTTCTCTCTTGAGTTGCTAACTCTTTGAAATAGAACATCATTTGGCTCACTTTTGTGTTGTTTCTAATTCTAAATGCTTCTCACAAAGGAAGAATCTGATAAATCTTGGTTTAATGTCATGGGTTTTATTATTTATTTATTTATTTATTTATTTATTTATTTTAGAGAGAGAGAGGGTACAAGTGAGCAAGAAGCAGAGAGAGAGAGAGAAGGAGGGTGGGAGAGAGAGAGGAGAGAGAGAGAGAGAGAGAGAGAGAGAGAGAGAGAGAAGCAGGGCTCATCTGGGGCTTGTGTTTTTGCCCGAAATGGGGCTGGAGGTTACCCAAAGCAGGGCTCAAGCTCACCCGACGCTGGTGACTTGAACTCACCAACTACGAGATCATAACCTCAACCAAAGTCAGATGCTTAATGACTAAGCCACCCAGGGCACCCCTAATGTCATAGATTTTAGAAAAACGCTGATATAAGCAATGGAGCAAATCATGGTCCTACCTGTTACTTGATAAGAGACGCAAGTGACTTGCCCGGGGTCATGCAGCTAACACGTGGGAAGGCCTAGATTCAAACTTACGCGATTTGGGTCCAGAGTTCCCCATGGACGGTCAGGTGTATGAATTACTGTATATCCCTCCTGCCCTTCCACTGTGGTTGATATTGTCTTCTTTTCCTTTAAGAGCCCTGGAGTTTACACTGGTACCCATACTTCTGCATGTGGCTCATTTACTAAGGGGCAGTTGACTTCACCACCAGTTACTGACACGGGCCATGTAGCTTGGGCCTAAATTAACAATGGGGTCCCATTCCCTGGCCAGACTTACTGCCTCAGGGGTGGGCAGTAAGCCTGTACAACATGTCTGCTGAGGAATTTCTGGGAGAGACGTGTCTTCTCCCTCTTGGAAAAATTTTGGATTACCATTTTCTTATCTACCTTTAGATAAGAATGGGTGTGGGCACTTGTAGATAGCCAAAGTAGGACCACTGGAAGTAAAGTTGGCATTGCCAAGGGCAGAAAGATGCAGAAGGAAACTTGGTCTTGGATGACAGTGGTGAGTGACTGAGTCCAACCATCCCTGAAACCAACCCTACCTCTAGCATTCAGTCATGTAAGCAGTCTTTTTTATTGTTTCCGCTACTTTGAGTTTTTTGTTTGTTTATTTGCTTCTTTTTGAGAGGAAGAGAGAGAGCGAGAGCAAGCATGGGGTTAGCAGAGAGAGAAAGAGAGAGAGAATACCAAGCTAACGGCATGGAGCCCAATGTGGGGGCTCAAACCCATGAACCGTGAGATCCAGACCTGAGTCTAAGTCAAGAGTCTGACGTTCAACTGAACTGAACTACCCAGGCATTCAAGTTTTTGTTTTGTATTGTTTTCTTTTTTTAATCACTCAGTGGAAACTATTCATGACCATAATTTGGGAAAGTAAGATTTTGTCTCTCTCAAAAAGCTAACTGGTTAGAATTAGACTAAGTATAGTTGTTAAACTTGGAAAGAATTAATTAGATCTCAGTACTTAAGAGCTCTGTGATAACTTGTTCATGTTATATTTACAACTTTATATTCAAATAAAACCTAAATGTCAGGTGCCTGAGTACGAATATAAAAATATCAGGACCTGCTGTTACTGCAGCTGAACCTAAATTATCTCCCTTAGGGAAAATCAATACTTCTCTTTTATGCCAAGCTCAGATTCCCACATGTACTTCCAAATGACAAGCAATAAATGGCCAAGGAAAATATTTTTTAAAAATACCTCTACAGAGGTTAAAAATTAGGAAAAAATGCTACTTGCCTCTTACAAGAATTAGAAAAATTCTCCCTTGACTCTTCCCATGTAGGGGATTTTGTTTCTCCCCTAAAGCAGAGCCAACTAAATAACTTTTAGAATGGAAGTTTTGATTGTGGGTAACTATAAGGACAAATAATTCAAAGACAAAGACAAATAATCTAAACATAAAACCAGTATCTTGAAAGAACGTTTAAGATTTCAGTGGCTCTAAATTTTAAACTAGAAGGAAAGCGCTTCTGTTGGTACCAAGAAAGCCTAGAGAACCAACTATCTCCAGAATAAAAATGATTCTTCTTGGTTAAGAAATGTATAAGGCCCTCCTATTCTAAAGTCCCTGTTCTGTTTTCCCTTCTTTGGCAGAATCTATAAGCTTAATACTTCCCTTTACAGTTTGGAAGACAACCTCGTCTTTCTTCACCTCCTGGCACTCTGTCTTGACCAACAGAATTATAAGATGTTTGTTTGTTTATTTATTTATTTATTTATTTATTTATTTATTTATTTTAATGTTTTTAATTTATTTTTGAGAGAAAGAGAGAGAGAGAGAGACAGCATGAGCAGGGGAGGGTCGGAAAGAGAGGGAGAAACAGAATCCAAAAACAGGTTCCAGGCTCCAAGCTGTCAGCACAGAGCCTGACACGGGGCTCGAACCCATGAACCGTGAGATCATGACCTGAGCCCAAGTCAGACGCTTAACTGACTGAGCCACCCAGGCGCCCCTAAAATGTTTATTAAAGTTGGGGAAAAAATAACCATTTTCTGCTCCTGTTTAATGTGTATCAGAAGGAGCAGGGAGTCCCAAGGTATCTGATATAATAAATGCAGTATTTGGAGAGTCCTTTATTTTCATA
Source organism: Suricata suricatta (assembly GCF_006229205.1). NCBI lineage: Eukaryota > Metazoa > Chordata > Mammalia > Carnivora > Herpestidae > Suricata > Suricata suricatta. Next base: position 121,414,359 of record NC_043709.1, read on the forward strand.
ACTAATTACTAAGGAAAAATGGTTTGATTTTCAAGGTCCCTGGACTGCAGAGAGCTGAAACCCTGGTTGCAAATCGTTTGCTTTGAAGAGACATAAATAATAACCACAAGTGCCAGAAAATAAAGCAGGTAATCTCTAGAAATGTCTTGATAAATTAAAATGAAATACAGCCCAAGACATCAGCCCTTCAGACCCCACTGAATACTGTGTTCTCAGTCAGCTGGTAAGACATTAAATTATTTTATTATTATATTTTTGTGACAAAATGCAACATAACTCATTCATTTTGTCCATTAATCATCTCTCGCCTCCATAAAAATGGCATACACAATGGTGGCCTACATTAAAGTTATTGTTGCCCTGTGTCGTGTTACGGTGATAATTTACAAATAGTTTAAAAATTTGTAGAAAAGTAAATGAGAAAACATATAATTGCAGAAAGAGATACAAATCTTTAAATATTTGTTTCTTTCCTCCTGCACATGCCTTATTTTAGCCACTTGAGCCACCTAGTGGTAATATCTGTGAAATATGACTTCTTATATGGAAAAATAATATAAAAGTTTTAACTGTAAGGAGCACACTTGTTGGGATGAGCACTAGGTGTTATGTGTAAGTAATGAGTCACCAATGCTACACTGTATGCTAACTAACTTGAATTTAAATAAATTTATTTAAAAAAAAGAAATAAAAGTGGTATTATAGACTGGAAATAAAAACTTTTTAGCCGGTTTCAACTTAACAGAACTGAAGTAGATAAAGTGAATTGTAACCATTGTATCCATTCAGTTTTCCAAATTAATATTTATTAATTAATAAACAAATAAATTTATAATTAATTAACAATATATACAATATTCAGTCTTCTACCAATTTAGTATTAATGTCTATTAATGAATTCATGTATTATTAGTTTATAAATTAAATAGAATAAAAAATAAATGATAAAAACAGAACTCTGTGCTTATTTTGTTTCGTCTAGTAAAGGCCACATAGCCAAGAAAATAAAAACTATATGAAATAGTAATTGATGAAAGGTAAATTTTCAATATGTGTAGTGAAGAAATAGCTATCATGTGTTTCATGAACTAAAAATGATTAATACATTTTAGACCTTGTTGTATTCACATGGAACTTTTAATAAATGGTCGTAGGCATCGCCATGTTTTCCAAATCTGTCTTCCAACATATCATCAGTCTCATGTCTTCTTACATTTAGAGAACAAAAGTTAATTACAAACCTGCTTAGCAGTCCATTAGAAATCCCCCACACCCCAGATTACATGGTGACTAATTTTAGACTTCTTTCACTGGGAATTGTAGCTCAGACTAAGTTTCCACGTTGGCTCTGTTCTGGTGTAATAACTTCCAGCAGAGCCAAATCACAAAGTACTTACTAACTTCACGTGTGAGAATCCACATTCGTCTTTGCCTTGTTAACTTTTAAGGAGCTTTTTATTTGTTGTTCCAAGAATGTCAGGTTCTTTGGTTTCCTGCTTTCGTAAATTGCCATATGTCTCTAAAGATGTGTGTGTGTGTGTGTGTGTGTGTGTGTTTAAAAATCAGAATTAGCACAAAGGAGTGATAGATTTGTTTTCTTTAAATTCACCAAGCTTCCTGCTTGGTAGGACTGCAAAGCCATAGTGTGAAACCAGAAGGGCAAATATTCTCTGTTTTGGAGGATCCCGCTTTACGTAAACTCAGACCTCCCCATGTCTCATCCAGTTTGCAGTAGGTGAGCAGAAGACACGTAGATTTCACGAGGGGTCTTGGAGCAAAGGTGCCTACAGAAGTGGAGAGGAGTGAAGAGTGTCAGCCTGACAGCCCATAAGACCTTTAAGGAACGTTTGAGCAGAATGAACATGAAATAGGCTCTAAAAAGTGAGAAGCTTCCCTGATATATAAGGCACCCAGGCAGATCTGGTGGGGGGAGGGAGCTAACAAAGGGAGGATTCTGCTCAAAGCATACGGCGAATGCCTGTTCTTTTGCCTTCTCTTCAGGGGATACCAACTTTCTGGGCAGAAAGTGTGTTCATGGGGAGAACATGTTGCCTAGGTATGGCCAGCCAGAGAATTTCCTCAGGCATTTTGAACTTGGGACCAGTGAGAATGAGGCTGACATGTTCTCTGGGGTGAAACCTGGCAGCTGTGAGGTACCGCTTGCTGCTCTGTGGAGAAAATTAGCCTCAGAGAGGGGAGACAGAAGCCCAGATGCACACACACTGGACAGAGAGGGTGTCTGAACCAACCTTCTTGGAATACATTTCTCCTTTTGCATCAATTAGTTTGTCTTGAGATTCTGTCCCTTGCAACCTGGAGGGCTCTGATGAACTCAGAGTGGATGCTGCTTGCACACAGACAAGTGACTCGTTCAAGTATTTCAGTGATTAGAATGTGTTGAAAGGTAAGAGAAAACAGCAGGTTCCAGAGCCCTGAGAATTGGATAGACAAAGACCAGATCTGGTGTTGACCAAGACAGGGTCCATCACCTCATGTAATAGTCGTCAGGTGCTGAGATTAGTTGGGCCCATGTGGCTGTTCCAAGACACCTAACTACTAGTTCTGGATTGAGATGGGTGCTGGCTATGTCAGTCTTGGCACCTGTTATGGTCACAGCCCCACTGAGTAAAATGGCCCGTAGTCCCTTTCCTAAAACTGTAAGTCCCATGCAGCCAGGCTTGGTATCAGGTGACTTACACATCCCCATCTCCACCAAAACCCCCACTCTTACTTAGCTCCTTAGACCAATTCAAATGTGAAACTACAGTGCTCATGAAATAACACAAATCCCACAATGAACTTGAGAACAGTAAAATAAACCCATACAGAGAATATGGAGGAATAGGACTTTGCTTTGTTCTGGATGCATTTTTAATGTAGAGTGGTAGACATTAGCTAAAGCTATGGTCTCCTTGTGTTCAGTCTTGTCTTGATTCCCCAACCTATTCTTTCTCCACAGGTTCCTTGAATAAACTTTTCTCTCATGATTTTAGCTCCCACCAATGTGCTTGCTAAAGGCTCATGAATTTGTATCTCTATTTTTGAATTCTTTCTTGAACTCAAAAGCTGTCTATCTACTTGTATATTGGACATTCCTTCTTAGGTCTATGGAAACCTCCAAGTCAATACACCTAACAAATAAACTTCCTGAATTTGTTGTGTTCCTTGGGACAGGGCTTGGTATCACTATCTACCTGGGTGCTTAAGTCAGAAACATATGAATGAATCATTAGTGACTCCTTCATTTTTTGACTCCTACATCTTATCAGTCAGTATGATTTTTCCATTATTCCTGAAATGCATCACCTTGTCTCCACTCCCACCATTAGGCCCTTAGTCAAGATCCTTAGTATTTCTTGTATGGCTTCTTTTAATAGCCTCTTCACTTTTGTTCCAGCCTTGAGTTATTCACCACTTGATATCATTCTTCTTTCTGGAGTTAACTTTCTCAACCGGAGATCTCATAGTGTCATTAAAAAAAATCTTTCAGGACCCTCTCCCCAATCACAGATCTATAAGTTCTTCTGTATAGTTTTTCCTCTTCCTCCAACAAGATCTTTAGGCAGTCCCTTCCTGCAATTCTACTTCTCAGCCAAGCGAGTTTCTCCCCAGTGGGCTGTGCTCTGCTTGCCTTAGGGAGGAGACTGTTCCTTCTGTGGATACGGATTCCACTGCTTCTGTCTGCACGGCTTCCCAATTCAGCCCAGCCACTTCCCTCTTTGGAAAGGCTTTCTTAACCTTCTTACTCTGTGGATAGTTCTGCTGCAACACTTAGCACGGCATCTTGCTATCATCTCATACTCCCATGACTTCCCAAATGTGCTGTGAAACTCCTTGAAGCTAAAACAAGCACCTGGCTATCGAATGAGTAAACAAATAGAGTCTTTTATCCAACCGATGAATTCAAAAATGAACACAGCCATGAACCATTTACTAATGATTCTGTTCGGAGTTTACACTCTGGGCAGCATCAATTCTGGAGCAATAAATAAGAAAAATGAAGGTGGCAGTGGTATATTAGTGTTGGTAAAGGACTGCAAAGGAGGGGCCTCCTGCCATTATCTGCCCACTTCTAGCAGAACAGATTGGTGGGTGAGAAGATGAAATATGGTAACTTGAACTGCCATAAGTGAGGGTGGGAGGAAGGCAGGCATTGCATTCTGATGGAGTAAAACCTACATAGAGACGGCTCCACTGTTAACTTTTTAAGCAGCTCTAACAAACACTGGCAGGTGTCTGAATGAACAACCTTGGAAGCTTTTGATTGTTCAAAAAGACTATGGAAAAGGCTTTTCTAGAAGCAAGAGACAAGAGGAGCTATGTGAGATCCTATGAGGACTCAAACAGAAGAGCATTTGCCAGTGCCCAACTCAAAGGAGTTGGCCAGGTAGTTGATTTCAATCTGTTTCCTGTTGTTTGCCCTATTTGGGAATTTTCTCTCTTGATGACACGTAGTGAAATAGCATTTGCCTTTCTTTGTAGGTCAACTAAAATAGTTGTAGGCTTTTGGTTCCTTTTCTTGAAACCCCAACTACCTTGGGACTCCAACCACCTGTTGGAGATACCATGGTCTTTACCCTCTACAAAATGGAGCTAGGGACACACTTGAGGGACGTAAAACAAGGGATCTATCATATGATCAAGCAGAAAATATCAGGAACACTTATTTAATACCAACTCAGAACTTGCTTCAGAATTTCCATAAAAATGGGGGTTGGGGGCACAATTTCCTGTAAAAGCTAGCGAGGAGGGTTGAAGGAGATATGGAGATTATGGAATGGTAGGGTGAAGCTAAATCCCTCCAGAGCCTCCTGTTTGTGTTACTATGATAATGATTTTCTCACTAAACTGTGCTGGACATCGTGGGAAATTAAAAACAAACAAACCAAACAACTTGATTAAAATGAACCCTGCCCTGAAGGAAACTAGAGTTCAGCAGGGGGAGTCAGAAGAACTAACAGGTTTAAGAGACTATTCATCAGGGGCACCCAGCTGGCTCAGTCCAGAGAGCACGTGACTTTAATCTCTAGGTTGTAAATTCAAGCTCCATGTTGGGTATGGAGCTTACTTTAAAAAAAAAAAAAACATTAAGAAAATAAAAATTAAAAAAAAATGCTATTAATCAACCCAAGACAGTTTTCTGGGGGCCAGTCTGTGCAACTGATTGACCAGGAGTTCTAGTCTTGACGACACCATTAATCTTTCCTGGTCCCAGGTGCAATTTCGTACCGCTTGGTGGTCATCGCTTCTGTTCTCTGGTGAAGCATCAATAGGGATGATTCTGAGTTGTGGGCGTGGCTGGGCTTTCAGGGCAGCAGTGGGGATCCCAGAAGTCTCTGGGTCACTTGATACCCCTTTCTTCAGCCCAGTGTGGGGAAATTGGTCTGAGAGATTACTGGGGATATGGGCATGCTCCTTTCACATCCCTATTTGTTAAAACAGGGTTCTGGGGCGCCTGGGTGGCTCAGTCAGTTAAGCGGCCGGCTTAGGCTCAGGTCATGATCTCACGGTTCGTGGGTTCGAGCCCTGCATAGGGCCCTGTGCTGCCAGCTAGCTCAGAGCCTGGAGCCTGCTTCAGATTCTGTATCTCCCTCTCTTTCTCTCTGAACCTCCCCTGCTCACACTGTCTCTCTCTGTCTCTCAAAAATAAAAAATGAAAAATAAAAAAATCCATTAAAGCAGGGTTCTGCAGTCTCTCCGACCAGTCTTACCTCCTCATTCTATGTGTTCTCCTTTCAGAAAATGAGAGCTTTGCTTGCTCTGCTCTGTTTGAGAAGTGAAACTGGGTACAGATGAAGACACTTGCCAATTTTCAATTGCATTATATCTGAATTTACATTATCCTGGGGCAGGATTATCAAGGGAATTTTCTAAAATAATGTTCTCTTTGAGTTTAAAGAACTCAGAGTACTGCCCTGAGGAGAAATAATTAATATATTATTATTGTATAAGGTAGACATATGTGGATAATAGTAACCAAGAATCATTGATTCTTTACTCTATGCCAGGCATTGTTTTAAATGATTTATTTATGTTATCTCATTTATTCCTCACAGTGGCCCAGGGAAGTCTGCCCTGTTATTTCCATTTTAGGATGTGGAAATTTCGGTGTAGAAATTGCATCATGGGAGAAAAACCATAGAATGAACTACCATTGGCTGCACCTGCTTCCTCAAGTTTTTTATTTTATTTTTAATTTTTTTTATTTTAGAGAGAGAGGGAGAGAGAGCATGTGAGTAGGGGAGAAGAGCAGAAGGAGGAAGAGAGAGAATCCCAAGCAGGCTCCATGCTGAGCATGGAGCAGACAGGGGGCTTGATCTCATAACCTTGGGATCATGACATGAACCGAAATCAAGAGTTGGTGGCTCAATCGACTGAGCCACCCAGGAACCCTCCAATAGCTTTTTAGAAAGACTTATTTCTTCCTTCCAATTCCACTTCCTCAAGGTTTGTCTCCCAAAGCTCCAGGTAATCTCTTTTCAAAGTTCAAAGGCATCTGTCACTTTCATTGCTTCTGGCTCTTTCAGCTTCTATAGTACCATGAGATCCAGCTCTTCCGCTTCCCTTTTTCTTTTTTTCGTCTCTCATCTTCCTCCTACCCACTCATTGTGGGCTTGTCCAGTGCGTATTTCTTAGAACATTGCTACTCCTTTGATGCATTCTTCCCTTTGAAAAGGTCATCCATTTTCAAAGTTTCACCCTTTCCTTTCATACAGGTTACTTTATATCTATCTTTGCCTTAGTAATTTCCTCTTGCCCAAATGTACTCATTTCTAAGCACTTCCTGGAGATTTCCACTTAAGGATTCTACTGTCACCATTTGGTTCAAAGTGAACAAGCCTTAGTTCCTAATCAATATTTCCCATGTGAGTTGTCCTGCGAACAATAATAATAGAACACACTTATGCCGCATGCACACTAAGCCTGGCACCATTCCAGTTATCATCTATTTCCCAGATGAAGGAGCTCAGGCCTAGAGATGTAAAGCATTATGTCCCCCGTTGACATCACACAGCTACAAAGTGGAAGGGCCAAGGTTCACCTTCGGCAGTTCTAAGAATCTTTACTCCCAGCCAACCCTTGATATTTCTATGCCATGTTTTCTGATTTCCCACAGTCAACATTGTATTCATCAATGCTCCTTTTCTTCCAATCCAATCCATAGCCTTTTACTTTTCTTTCAAGATGTTTTCCATGTCTATGAAAGTCAGGGTCTGCAAAGGAACAAATGGTCCATTCAAAAACAGACAGACAAAGCCCAGTGGTAGGGATTAAGGAAACCAGCAAGGACTGGGGGAGCGCCCTGGGGCTAACACATTGGAAGTAATGCAATGGAAGTCCAGAGAAAGCTGGGTCTATGGAAGTAGGACTACCTACCAGGAAGGTCTGGAGATGTGGCGGGGAGGTGAGTGGACAGAACAAATACCCCAACTCTCTCTCTTCATGGCTTCTACTTGTGCTTCATTAGCTCCTGCCTGGATCATCGTTGCTCCCTCCTCAGGATCCAGCTTCATTTTTCTCCACTTTATAGTGCTGACCTATCACCAGACCAGTCTCTCAAAGATTCCACGTTCACTGTGTGATTTTTTCTTCTCACAACCTTCAAAGGCTCGTCATTGCTTCCCAGTCTATTGTTGACAGCCCTCCAAATCCTGAGTCTGATCCCTCTTTCAAATGTTCCATTCTGTAATTCTCCTAGCACCTCACTCCAGTTGGTGTCCTCTTTGCTGCCCCCTTTCTATGAACGTACCCCTCTAATGCCTGCATCACATGCAATGCTCATTTCCTTCCCTAGGCCTGAAATGCCTTCTTTGGTCTTCTATCCAAATGCTATACATCTTTCAAGACTTATCTCTCTGTAAACATTCCTCAGACCACTCCTATACATATGATCCCTTCTATCTTTCCAAGTTTCTGCTGAATTGTGGATAACACCATACCAATTAAGTCATCTCTAGATGTGCCTTGTCTCTCTTTACTGATGGGTAAAGATCCCCAAATCAAGAATATGGTTAATGGTTCATCAGCGTGACTCTCATTTTCTATGCTATAATAGTTTGAAGGGGTACAATTAAAGCAGTGTGGGGGACGGTTAACATTTCAACAAAAAGTAATCTATGCTCTAAGCCCCTTACTGTGCAATCAGGGTGACCCGGCGTTTTAAGTCTCTTCCTCTCCTGGCAGGGTCCCCAGTGATCTCCATTGCTGCTAGAAGCACTTGAGATTAAGTGCCCAGAGGCATCTCTGCTGTGTCCCTTCTTTGCTTTTGTAGGTTGCAGGCCTACCGAACGATAAAATGGATCTGTGCTCCATACCCATCCTTCAACTTTCCTTCTGGGGACTGTTCATTTCACATGGTTGTCCTTCTTCTTTATTCTTTTTGGTATAAACCATCCTGTTTGCCAGAAGCTGACTGTTGGGATAGGATTATTTGGTTCACACACCAAGAGAACTCCAATCTACTGACCCCTAGTTAGTATTTCTGCCCCAAATTGCTCCATGTCAACTCTTTTGCCATGTAGGTCAATGCCTGGAAGATGATCTTCATTTCTGTCCTTTGCTAAGGAAATCTCGGTGCTGGAGTTGTCTGTGAGCTCTTCCAAGCCAAGAGCCCTCCTTGGCACACTGCGACATGCTAGGACATACCTCAGTTCCCTTGATGACCATTAAGAACTCATTCTCAAAGGACCCTATCATCCATCCGTCATCTACTGTGATACCTACAATATTGATTTTTTCTTTTTTCTTTTCCAATCTCATACTGTAAGGCTCTAGAATTTCCTTTACCATTCCCCGGAAAACTTAAAACTTGACCTTGTAATAGTTAAATAGAAACAGCGTGAGTTAGTGAATATAAATGGACTTGTTCCATTGGTCATTTGGATGGAATCTTTGACCTTATCTCTAGAAGATTTGCTCATCTTTTAAAATTTTTCTACCCTGTCTTTTTCAATGAATGTTCCCCAAGATGATAGGTTCTTTCATAGTTTAATCAGAACTAGAGCAATTTAAAAAAACCAATCCTGAGAAAGGTCAAAGTATTTCAGAGGGAGGAAGAATTTGCGTAGTGAAATATTTTCACAAGGGATATATTGAGTTCTTCTGAGTGACATATATACAGTTAAAAAAATTCGTTGTGCCCTTTACTTTTGGAGCAAAGAAATGCAACTTTTCTAATCTGCTGTGGTTTGTAATTAGGTGATGAAAAGCAGTCTTCTCCAGATTCAGCAGCTGCTAGCTATCTAGATGTTTCTTTCTATCAAGTAAAAGCTATATTGCTGTTTTAGGGATGATCACAGAAATGAAAAACATCACCAGACTAGCTAAATCAAGACAGAGGGAATGGGGGGGGGGCGCGCAGGGGGAGAAAAAAAAGAACCATTTAAAAAAAGCAATTGAGTCTATGTAAAAACATTCCTTCTGAAGATTCTGACATCCTGAGGAACTTCGCTATCTACCTCAACCCTTATAAAACCGTGTGATGTGAAAGAGGAAGCCAGAGCTAGATGGGAACAGAGGAGGAGGTCTGGGCCGTTCCCTTTTATAAACACAAAGACCTTCTTTTGCTAGAAAAACAAAACAAAACAAAACAAAAAACAACCAGAAGCTGAACTTGGTAGGTTTGAGGGCTTGCAAATACAACCAGCTGAAACTTTGTAAACATTTAGCATAAAACTCATTTTTAATCTCATAAACTTAATTTTTTCCCCCTAGCATATGGGATGCATAAAAAGGAAATAAAACTTTAGTAAATTGAGCCTTACTTGTGCTTTATAAAAAAGAAATTGAATTGCTCTAATGACAGCTGCAGCTGGCATTCAGCTCCCCAAAACCAGTGTAAATCTAGTTTTTAGTGCTTGATTTAGTAAACACTCAGCTGCAAACAGGCTTCAAAAACAACTCTGAATGCCGGGTTTTCCGTAAAGGCGGTTATGTAACCTCTGTGTGTTATGCCTTTAAAATATGTGAAGACTAGCAGAAACCCTGATTGAGACATCTTACAATTATCCTTTACTCTATATTTAAATCTGCATAGAGTTTGCTATCCAGTACACACAGAGCCGGCACAAATGGATTCTAATAGGACGTGAATTTAAATGTATGTGTAACGCTCATTAATACTGTAAAAAAGTAGAGTCCACCTTGGATGTCAGAGTTGAGTTTGACCCACCGTTTGGTTATCTTACCTCCAAGTGACAGTCGCAGCCTGCTTTTGATTCTGCCCCACTCTGGGCCATGTCAGGCTCCCACACGTTGAGGACCCGGAAGAAACCCTGATTCACATTCTGTTTAGCAAAGGCTGCACGTGCCCAGCTTGCAATTTTTGCTAAAAATAGAGAGAAAATCTTGTCCCCGACAAACAAGATGAAACGTCCAACTGCCTTTGAATGGACGCACAGATAATTGGTAGGTTTCTAAATGCCGGTTCATCTTAAATATTTCTTAGTGACCCGGGCTTAGTGGGGATTTTTGTGTTTCAGTTTTTGTCTTTCCAATCACTCCGTATATTCACCGGTAGACAAAATGAGGGCTGGCACCTGATGGCGTTTCTGCTAAAGGAATCTTTCATAATAATTCTGGCTAGGATGGCCAACGTTAGCCTTGGGAACAATTTGAAATTAGGATAAATTGGTGCCTCTTTCTTCCTCCCTTAACTGCCCTACAGGATCTCAGGCTTATTTTTAGCTGGCTGCCTACCAACCCTGTCTAAGGATTTCTCTACTTCTTCGGGGCATTTCCAATTTTAAAAGAGACCCTCAAATGTGGAGAAATCCTAAGACTCCAAATTTGTGTTGTTTGCAAGCCGGGATCCCAGGTTAATCTTCTGGGCAGAGGGCAGTCTGTTCTAAGGCTGGCTCTCGGCAGAGAGGCTGGGCTTTAGAGAAGGAAATTCACATACACCCTCTTCCTTTTTCCCACCATCTGGTCGTTTGGCTGCCAGCAACTGGAGCTATTAAACAAATGGAGACTTTATGAAATTTGAAAACAAGACTGTTGCACAGCGTGGTAGGTGGAGAGAGTCACGAGTTGATGGATCTACTCATGGCTCTGCCGTTACCAGCTGAGTGACCTTAGGGAAGTCCCTCAAACTCTCTGAGCTTCTGTCCCTCCTACCTTTCAGGACTGTGGCAGGGCTGAATACAAATATGAGAAAGTAATGTGAAAACTCCAGAGTACTATGTAATTCCTTTGATTTTTCAACGCAGAGAGGGTTACATACACAGCAAGGAGTGTCTTCTTACTCCCCAGGAAAGAGTAACAACCATCACCTGTTCCATTGTGTTTCAGAGAAAATATGTGAGCATGTAGCAGATTCTGTTACGTCTGTGGATGAAATTCGGAATCCTGGAGAAGATTGGATCTCTGAGTACTTAAACAATTAAAAAGGACAAAGGCATTATAAAAGTCAAGCAAAAATATTAAGGTGAAAACAGATGAGCTGTTCTGGGTGTAATCTGTATTATATCCCTCCCCAGTCAGGAGACATATTCAAATATTACATTTCTTTCTTTTCTTTCCTCTTTTCTTTTCTTTTCTCTCTCTCTCTTTCTTTCTTTCTTTCTTTCTTTCTTCTTTCTCATATGTCTTTTAATGTCTTATTTATTTATTTTTGAGGTGAGAAGAGGGGCAGAGAGAGAAGGAGACAGAGGATCCGAAGTGGGCTCTGCACTGACAGGAGAGAGACCGCTGTGGGGCTGGAAGTCACAAACTGCTAGATCATGACCTGAGCTGAAGTTGGATGCTCAACCGACTGAGCCAACCAGGTGCTCCTTATGTTTCTTTTTAACATTCATAATTAATCATCTGAAAGGTTACCTGTTTATGTTAGAAATCCAGCATTTACTTTTATCTTTATTTTTGAATTGAAAATCAATAATTTACAGGTATATAGTTTAAAATGCTGAATAGTTTTATGGTTTGCTTCCCTTCATCTCTGTTTGTAACTTTTTTTAGACTCTTAAATACAGAGAACAAACTGAGGGTTTATGGGGGGTGGGGGAGAGGGGGAAATGGGTGGTGGGCATTGAGTGGGGCACTTGCTGGGATGTGCACTGGGTGTTGTATGTAAGCGATGAATCACAAGAATCTACCCCCAAAACCAAGAGCACACTGTATACACTATATGTTAGCCAACCTGACAATAAATTAGATTAAAAATAAAATAAAATAAGCAAAAAACAAGAAAAAACAAGGTTGAATAGTAACAAAAGAGCTATTACAAAATTTAGTTTTCTGATGTGTCCCTTCTCACTTCCCTGGTCCCCTTCCCCAAAGCCAATGGCTTTTACCTCTGTTAAAAGCTCCCCCTGACCTTTACAACTTCCCCAAGTTCTAAGAACGATGCATATATTGCTGTCTTTTTAATTGTCAATTTTAGCATGGAAGATGGAGTTAACTCTGTACTCAGCTGTGATTTTGCCCTTCCATTCTCATCTTCCCAATGTAGTTCTCTTACAATTTTGGTCAAATTAGTATTAGGATTATACTAATATTCTTTATAACTGAATGTTGTCACATACCATGTTATTTTTCCTTCCGTTGTTTATATTTTTTTCATAAAGCTAAAAATGCTGGTCTTTTCATTTGCTAAGTTTTCTTTGTAGCTATTTTAAATTATTTCCATTTCTGCTAATAGTCTTTTAGTAAAACTCTCCACAAAGGTCAATCACAACAGCTAACCTATCAGTTCCTGTATGTATTTCCTGAGACACTGCTCCTTCGTAGTCTGGCTGGACTGTGGTCACCTTTGGATTACTTTTGCTCCCATTCCAGGCCTGGGTGGCCTTTCTTAACTCATATCTTGCTCTTTTTACCCCTTTTTCCTTTTTTTATTGAAGAACATTCTCCAATAGTTTCATCTCATAGATATTACAGTTACAGAGGGAATCAGGATAGCAGCCTTTCCCATGGCCAGTCTCTTGAATCACACTATTTCATTCATACTTTACACTGGTGCCCAGTTATTATTAGAAATCTCTTGGGGCGTCTGGGTAGCTCAGTCGGTTGAGTGTCTGATTTTGGTTCAAGTGATCATCTTACGGTTTGTAAGTTCTAGCCCCACATCTAGCTCTGCACTGACAGCCTCATGGGGCTAACACACTATGATGGACTGAAGGATAAAGGAATCCTAGATGGGAGCACTTGGAGGGCTCAGAAGGCATGAGACTTGGGCGCCTGGGTGGCTCAGTTGGCTAAGCGTCTGGCTTCGGCTCAGGTCATGATCTCATGGCTTGTGAGTTCGAGCCCTGCATTGAGATCCATGCTGACATTGAGGAGCCTGCTTGGGATTCTGTCTCCCTCTCTCCCTGCCCCTCTCAAAAGTAAATGAACATTAAAAGAAAAAAAAATCTCTCTAGCATCATCTTGAAATTGTCCTTTTTCTCTCTTTTGTTTTGTTTTGTTTTTTTGAGAAAGAGGCACATATGAGTGAGAGGCAGAGAAAGAGAGGGAGGACAGGGGAGAGAAAGAGAGAGAGAGAGAGAGAGAGAGAGAGAGAGAGAGAGAGAGAGATGTTGAGAGACAGAAGCGAGGCTCACTCGAAGCAGGACTCAAGCTCACCTGATGTGGGACTTGAACTCATGAACCGTGAGATCATGACCTGAACCAAAGTTAGATGCTCCACTGACTGAGCCACCCAGATGCCTTCTCCTGTTTTGAATGGACTCTTTTTTATCATATATCCTTCCTCTGTGTACTCCCTCACTCGGATGAGGGCATCCTCAATAGTTTCCTGAGCAAGTATGTCTGAAAAGCAAATTTTTCGAGATCTTACATTTATAAAACTGTTCTAATTTTACTTCATCTATAATTTATGTCTGAGTATTGAATTCTAAGTTGGAAGTTATTTTCCTTCAGAAGTTTGGAGGCCTTGCTCCACGGTCTTCTGGATTCCGATGTTGGTGTTGGGAAGTAAGAGCCATGCAGTGGCTTTTCTTAGTCCACGGTGCTCTGAACTGCTGTGCCTCACAGTGAGTCTATTTCTGCCCCTGTGCTGGGTACTTAGTGGGCCTCCCAGTGTGGAAACTGATGTCTTTAGTTCTAGGAAATTTTGCTTCTAATTTCCTCTCCTGTGTTTTCTCTGTTCTTTTTGTTCATCTGATCATTCCGATGTTGGAGTTCCTGGAATTGTTTTCTAATTGTCTTATGTCTCTAGGCGTCCTCTTTATCTTCCCCCCGTTTTCTAACTCATTAAGGTTTTCTTTTCTTTCTGTTATTATGTTTTTAATTCTCAAGAATGCTTTTTGTTCTCCCAGTGCCCCTTTCCACAGGATTCTGTTCTTGCTTCAGGAATGCACCATCTTTTCTTGGGCTTCTGCGGACACGAGTTGCACTGTTGCTTCCTGGATGGTTTCAGTTGCTCTTTTCTGTTTGCTCTGATCTTTCTTTTCCACATTCAAGGGTTTTGTCATGGGTCTGCCCTTCTTTGTGCTCATGATCAAGATGTGGGAGCTAAAATTCTGATTGGAATCTCTGCAAATATGCTTGGGGCTTGACAAAGCACCTCCATGGGGTCATCCTCCCTTGAGTCATTTGTAGGGAGCTCTCAGTGTTTTGAAGTTTTCTCCTTTCTCTGACGCTGGATTGCTAGTCTTAATGATTTTTTTTTTTTTTTTGCTGAAATTTCTAGCTCTATGTAGCAGCTTGCACTGAAGCATCTTATTATAATGCTGTACATTTGAATAACTTTTGTTCTTAACTAAGACACTGTGAATCTTGGGGCTTCTGGGTGGCTCAGTTGGTTAAGAGTCTGACTTCGATTCAGGCCGTGATCTCATGGTTCGTGGGTTCGAGCCCCACATCCAGCTCTGTGCTGACAGCTAGGAGCCTGGAAGCTGCTTGGGATTCTGTGTCTCCCCTTCTCTCTGCCCCTCCCCTGCTCTTTCTCTCTCTGTCTCTTGAACTGTGAGATCATGACCTGAGCTAAAATCGAGAGTCGGACACTTAACCAACTGAGCCACCCTGGTGCCCCAGTGTCCATCTTTTTAATTAAAAATTCTGGAATGGATATCCTTATGGGTGTTTTTTAAAAAATATATATATTCATTTTTCTATACAAAATGAAATGGAAAAGTGGGATAACAAGATCCTTAAAACACTCTTACTCTAATTAAATTGGTCCACTTTGAAAAAGTTGGTCATCTATACTTGTGACCAATACAAATTGTAGTTTTGATAATTTTCTCAAAATGTTTCCCCCTAATATAGCACACATTCTTATTTTCATTAAATTTAATTATATAAGTAATACTTTTTTGGTAAAAATCTATACAGATACAGCAAAATTATTGATAACACCAATCCCCTCAAAAACAAGCAAGCACCATTGGTTTCTACAACAGTAAATGAAGCTACTGTCTATAGACCTACCACAAGTTAACCATCTTCCAAATTATGGACATATAAAACGTTTTCAAAATTTTTCACTCTTGCAAGATGCTAGTTAAAATTCTTACACATGTTTGTTTTGCACATGTATGACTACACCTCGAAAACAGGTAACAAGAGTGGAGTTGCAGGGCCAAATGCTATGCACGAATAAAGCTACAGTAAAATGCTGCACAATAACCTTCCATGAGTGTTACAAATCCCTACTCCTACAATAGCGTATGAAAACAGTCATCTCCCACACCTTTGCCAAGGCAATGGTATCTATCGGTCTAAAATAATTTTTGCCAATTTGATGGGTGAAAAAAATGCCATTTTAAGTCATATATTTAATTAATTTAAAACATTTTAAAAATTTATTTATTTATTTTTGAGAGAGAAAGCATGAGTCACAGAGAAGCAGAGAGAGAGAGAGAGGGAGACAGAGAATCCAAAGCAGGCTTTGCACTGTCAGCTCTGAGCCTGACGCAGGGCTCGAATCAGTGAACTGTGAGATCATCACCTGAGTGAAAGTCAGATGCTTAACTAACTGAACACCCAGGCACTCCTAAATCATATTTTAAATTAATAATGAAGTTGAATGATATTCTAATTTCAATATCCCATCCATAGCTACTACTAATTTTCTTTTGGGGTCTTTATTGACCGTAGCTTATTCCAGACATATTTTTGTATGGGTATGAAGATGAGCATGTCCATATGTTGCAAATATTTTTTCTAGTTTATTGTGTGATTTTTAACTTTGTTTATATGATATTTTCTTGTGTACGTTCAAAGGTTTTATGTAGTACAATTTATTTAAAAATATGTGTGTGAGTGTGTGTGTGTGTGCATTGTCTAGTACAAGATAATAAGCATATTTTCCTTGAATTTTTTTAGCTCTTTGTTTCTATTAACTTTTTTGAGATGTAAATCCCATATGATACAATTCTCCTATATACAGTATACCCTTCATTAGTTCTCAGTATATTCACAGAATTGTGTAGCCATTACCATAACCAGTTTTAGAACATTTTCATCAACCCAAAAAGAAAGCCTGTAGCCAGTTATAATCACTCTTCATTTCCCCTCAACACTCCATTTCCGCCCGACCCAGACAACCCCTAGTTTGTTTTTTGTTTCTGTAGTGTTACCTATTCTGGACCTATATAAATGCAGTCACGTTCTATGTGGCTTTTGTGACTTGCTTCTTTTGTTTAACATAATGTTATCAAGTTCTATCCATGTTGTAACTCTAACTTTTTAGAATTAGATCTTAAATCCATCTGGAATTTATTGAGTTGTGTAAATGGGATAAATAATCATATATAAGTTATGAATCTTTAAAAAATCATAGCCAGTTATAACAATATTATTTAAGATTGCTCCATTCTTTTCTTTTAATTTTTTTTTTAACATTCATGTATTATTTTTGAGAGACAGAAAGAGACAGAGCACAAGCAGGGGAGGAGCAGAGAAAGAGGGAGTCTGAAGCAGGCTCCAGGCTCTGAGCTATCAGCACAGAGCCCAATGCGGGGCTTGAACCCATGAACTGTGAGATCATAACCTGAGCTGAAGGTGAATGCTTAATCTTAATCTTAACTGAGCCATCCAGGCACCCTTCCCCCATCCTTTTCTCACGAATTAAAATGTCTCACTAATTACAATGCCTTGGGATGCCTGGGTGGCTCAGCTGGTTGAGTGTCTGATTCTGCCTTTTGGTTCAAGTCATGATCCCGGGGTCACTGGATCAAACCTCATGTAGGGCTCCAAGCTGAGGATGGAACCTGCTTAAGATTCTCTCTCTCCCTCTGCCCTTCCCCACTCACACTTTCTCTCTCTAAAATAAAATAAAATAAAATAAAATAAAATAAAATAAAATAAAAGCCTCCCCATCCATAAGTATGGACCAGTTTCTGAACTCTGTTTATTTTTGTGCCTTTATTACATGGCTTTTAGGACTGTGGCTTTACAGCATAGTTTTTCTACTTTGTAGGGAAAGTCCTCCCTCATTTTCCCTTTCCTAATATTTGCTTGGTTATTTTACCACACATTTCCTTCCCTTGAAATTTTGGCATCAGTCTGTTGCATTTCATCAAAGTACTGCTTAAATGGTGATGAGAATTTCATTGAAATAGTAGATCAATTTTTGAGGAAATTTCATCTTTATAATATTTGGTTTCCTATATTTCTATTGAGTTCATAGTCAAATTTTTTTTATTCGGTAGAGGGAGTGTTGATGTTCCACCTGGAATTAGCTTTTTAATTGGTTATTGACGTATAAGAAGGTCACTTACTGTGGTAGGAACTGTAGACGGAGGCGTAGAGTTTGCTAAAAAGGTAATGAGTTCTGCTTCAATGCATTCTGCCTGGAAATGTTGATAAGAAATGAAGATGAACATGCACACACCAAATGTTGCACCACTCATTTTGGTGACTTTTTAAGAATGGCAATGGGAAGGCAGATGATCCATGAGGTCTTCTGAAAGAGGATATGGTGTTTGGACCAAAAATGTCTGGAACGATTAGATTTGAGAAGAGCAGAGCTTCTAACCTATAGTTGCAAATTTCTTTTTTAATGGAGGAGAAATAAAGCACAATTAACTGTTTCATTTGGCTTAGGTCATGTCAAGAGGCCACTGGAATAAATAATTCTTGAGGTCCTGGCTGGCCATGCTCTCTATAGACTTCCTGTCTCCAAGGTCTGATTGCAATTGTATCCTTCCATTATCCCAGGTTTCAGCACCGCCCATGGTAACCTGAATTTCCTAGGCAGCTTAAGTGGTTAAAATCAAGGGAAGGATAACAGTGGCCAATCTCTCTGCACACACAAACTCTTGTAAGACACCTAATTCCTCAGTGTGAGGTCCTCCAAGAGCTGAGGAAACCCCCAGCAGCACCTTGGTGTATTTCCAAGGATTTTCCTTGCAGAGCCGGACATTTTTCCCTCTCCTATGAGTGACTTGATGCACTGTTCTCTGATACCCACCCAGATCTTTGACTGGTGACTCATGGCCACGTCCCATTTTGTGTCCAGGTCAGGGTCACACTGCCTTTCAGGTGAGCCACACTGATTTCCCACATGTTGAGTCAACAATGCTTCAGCAGAAGTCCAGAAGCCCCCGCCAAGTTCTCTACTGAAGTGGGGAGATACTTTCCTCTTTCTCTAAACATCATGTAACATTAGTACCTGGCCAGGGGACAGCTGTCTAGGGCTCTCAACTAACACCTGTCTGAGTGGGATTGGGTAGCTGGCTGTGCCAAGTGACTGCACTGGGTCCACCATCTCCTTCCTCTCCAGTTATCCAACTGTGTGTGGGGCCTTGACCTTGAAGCAAGCTTGTGTATCAGTATCTTCAGCTATGTCCCAGGCATACATAGAACTCTGGTGTCCCACCACTGAGGCCTTCCAAATATGACCAGAAGGTCTGAATCCTAGGATGACTATGGTTTGGGTTCAAGCTGGAACCCCGTCTGCTCAACTAAGGAAATGATTCAGAATCACGCATTACGTTTGAATCATCCTAGTAGGCCTGCGGCCATCTGCTCATACTTGCAAGGAAAGAGACAAATTGTGGTTTTGACATATGGCTTTTGCTGCGACACCTTATTGTCTTCTCTTAATGGTGAAAATGACACATTGTGTAAAACTAAGGAATTATTATAGCATGTGACTAAATGGACAATGAAATATTATAGAAGTTATGTTGACAATTTGATGTTCAAACTAATGGACTGTGTGTGAAGGCAGGAATGGATGGAGCATAGAGAAAATTGTGGCCATGGACCACAAAAAGCCCAGATTGTTTCCTGGCTTTTTAATTTTTTTAAGAAGTAGCAGGAATTTGTTGGAGAGGATGCTTGGAGAGTCATACCTCCTCTTAGCCAGTAGTGAGCCTTTTGGTAACTACTTCTCCTGTATATATATTTTTAAAGTTTCTTTATTTATTTTGGGGGGAGAGGAGCAGAGAGAGAGGGAGAGAGTGAATCCTAAGCAGGATCTGTGTTTTCAGTGCAGTGCCCAACATGGGGCTTGATCTCATGAACCCCAAGATCATGACCTGAGCCAAAACCAAGAGTCAGACACTTAATCAATAGAGCCACCCAGGTGCCCCAACTTCCAGTGTATTTGCCTTTCTCTTTACTTCAAAAGGATGAGGAGATATGGTGACCCCCTCCCCCAGCTGCCCAAGCCTTTAGGACCCACTATGGATGACACTCATGACTCTCTGGTTTGGATTGATCTGAGCCACTGAGAACATAAGATGTAATTTTAGAGAGTACCACCTCGATGATTTTAAAGAGTCGCATAGTACCGACTTCTGTTCAGGCCATGATCTCGCGGTTTCTGGGTTTGAGCCCCGCATGGGGCTCTGGCTGATAGCTCAGAGCCTAGAGCCTGCTTCAGTTTCTGTGTCTCACGCTCTCTCTGCCCCTCCCCCATTCTCTCTCTCTCAAAAGTGAATAGACATTAACAAAAATTTTAAAGAGTCATACAGTGGTAGGAAGAGCTAGAAAGGTGAATATCAGACAGAAACTTGAGAAGCTTGCTGCTCTAATTCAACCTCTGTTTTTTGGACAGGTTTTCCAGGTGGTTGGTCAAACCAATCTCATGCCTGTCTCAAAGTCATCCTGTCGTTACATATCCCTGTGTCTCACATGCATTATTATTTAGAAAAAGGTCCCAACTTTTTAAACCTAGGTCATTTATTCCTGTTCCATCTGTAATAAAAATGACAGCCATTGAGTCCTCCAGCTTTAAATTGCATGCAGAATGGAATGTAAGGAAAGTGTTTAAACTCTGATGTCAGATAGACCTGAGTTTGAATCCTGGCTTCACCACTTACGAGCTGTGTGACCTCGGACAAGTAATTTAACCTCTCTGAATCCTGCTTTTTGGAACTCAAAGTGGAGATCTAATGCTGATCGCAGCAGGTAGTTATCTGAATTAGATAAAATGATAGATGTGACCATGACTGGCATACATTATGTCTTCAACAAATGCCCTTGAACTATGTGTTATTTTCAGATATGCCCTGTGCCCAAGTAATTCATTTGCATTGATTCTGTTGCTTGTGTAGCAGGTGACGTCAGCAAGGACCAAGTTCATTACAATTAAGGAAGTCTTTAGAAATCAAGTTACAGCCTGAAGATTGGACTCCAGGAGATGGAATTATTTTGCAACCTAAGATTAGTTCAGTGAAAAAGATTAATGAGTCACATTATAGAATCAGCTCAAGCTAATGACAAATGAAAATGTTCTGGTTTTTAGCTAGAGTTGATTTAATAATATTTGTGCAATAACAGCATTAAATTCAAAGTCTGTTCTAGCGAATTGGCCTTGGCCCAGAGCTTTCCTCTCAGAGGTGAGGTCATTCCTATCATGTGACTGACCATTCTGGGGACAGAGCCCTCAATGATGCGGTCCCAGGGCTGGCGAGAACCCCTTCAATTCTCAAACACCCTGCTTTTTTTCTTCCCTCTTGTGATGGAACTATGTGGTCATTGAAGCTTTCATCTAGCTATTTTCCATGAATTAAGTCATCCGGAGGACTCCTATGTGAAGCCAGAATCAGGCATTAATACCTTAATAGGCATTAACTTCTCTGATTAACCCTGGCAGAAAGGACAGTCCTGGGGTAAGTTGTTTGGGGGAAGCACAAGTCAGAGGAGGAGAGGCAAGACCTTTGGGAAAGAGTGGGTAGTATACAGGGGCTGAGCAACCACTGGTGAGGGGTTGTTTATTACCCCAAGCTGCCAGAACACTGTTTATGTTTCAGTTGGTATTTGGGTCAATTACGCCTTGTTCTGGCCTTACTGTTTTCATGTTTCTGTCATTCCCACTAGGCTATAAAATCTTCAAGGGAAAGGAGCCTCTCTTTCATATCTGTCACCTCCCCTCAGAGTGTCTTCCTTGTCTAGGAGGCATTCAGTAAATGCCTGTTGAATGAATAATAAGTCAGTGGAGGTAAAGGTGATATTCAAAGTGAAATGAAGAGGCATTGAAGAATATCTGTTGTGGTTTTTTTTCCCACCTAGAGCTGAATTTCATAATTCTGTATTCATTTGTTGCTTCAGGTAAAGTACCCTTCTGTGAGGTCTTTTCTATATTCTGCCCAGATTTGGGTCTCTCTACCTCTTCCTTTCGATCTTCCTGCCAGTCACTTCCCATGTGTCCGAACAGGCTCACCTCCAATGTGAGCTGTACAGCTGTCTCTGTTTCTCTGTTTTTATTGCAATCCTGGCATCCATCCTGGGGGTGTTCAGAGCGACCAGGAAGAAATCTGCCATTTGACTCTAGCATCACATGAGCAAGAATCAGGGATTATCATGCTTACAAAGTGCTCTAATTTTAAGTTCAAATTACAGTACAAATATCAATTCACTAATACAGGTAAACAAATATTGAACACACCCGCTATATGTTAAGACTGGAGATAGAGTGTCCCAAGAGATATTGTGGCCCTGAACAATTTTTAAAATTTGTTCTGGAATGTGGGAATGGTTTTCTATTACAGAAAAATTCATTTCAATGTTCTTTTATTGAAATGCATTGTGTTGGTTCTTTTCCTCCTTTCCTTTTGTTTTCCTATGGGAGATCACGGTATTCAGATTTTTTTTTTTTTTTTTGAGGCGGACTATGAATGGGCTTCCAGATTTTTTTTTTTTTTGGTAATTAACATTTTTGTCTTGCGTGTAAATTCACGCACAGTTTTTAAGAAAGGATACAGAGAGATCCATGTACTCTTTATGCGGTTTCGCCCAATGGTAACATTTTTGTAAAACTACAGTGCAAGGGCACCTGGGTGGCTCAGTCATGGAGCGTCTGACTTTGGCTCAGGTCATGATCTCACTGAGTGAGTTGGAGCCCCGCATCAGGCTCTGTGCTGACAACTCAGCCTGGAGCCTGCTTCAGATTCTGTGCCTCCTTCTCTCTATGCCTCCCCCCTCTTAAAAATAAATAAAAACATTAAAAAAATTAAAACTACAATACAGTATCACAACAGGGTATTGACAGTGATACAGTCAAGATGCAGAACATTTTCATCCCCAAAAAGGTCCTTCCTATTGCTTTTATAGCCCCACCCAGTTCCTTCCTTCCTCACACCTTTAAAAAATTTTTTTAATGTTTATTTATTTTTGAGAGACAGAGAGGGGAGGGGCACAGAGAGAGGGAGTTCTCTCCAGTTCTATAATTCTGTCAATTTCAAGATGGTTATATAAACGGAATCATGTAGTCTGTAACCTTTGGGGATTGGCTTTTTTCACTCAACATAATTGAGATTCATCTAGGTTGCTGTGTGTATCAGTAGTTCATTCCTTTTTAGTGCTATGCTATGGATGTATTGTGATTTGTTTCACCATCCATCCATTTCTAATTTGGGGCTCACAGAAAGAAATCAACTATAAACATTTCTGTGTAGGTTTTGCTGTGAACCAAAGTCTTCATTTCTCTGGGTAAATAGCCAGGAATGTTGACTGCTGGCCTGTATGGTCATTGCATGCTTAGGATTTTTTTATTTTTTATTTTTTAGGTTTTTTATTTATTTTTGAGAGACAGAGATAGCACGAGCAGGGGAGGGTCAGAGAGACAGGGAGACACAGAATCAGAAGACAGTCTTCAGACTCTGAGCTAGCTGTCAGCACAGAGCCCGATGTGGGGCTCGAACCCACGAACCGTGAGATCATGACCTGAGCCGAAACCGGACACTTAACCGACTGAGCCACCCAAGGCGCCCCAGGATTTTTTTTTTTTTAAAGGAACTACAAAACTATTGTCCAAAATGGCCAGGCCACATGACATTCCCACTAACAATGTGTGAGAGACCCAACTTTTTAGCTTTTGTGGCAGCATTTGGTGTTGTCATTATTTTTTATTTTAGCCATTCTCATATGTGTACAGGGGTATCTCATTATGGTTTTAATTTGCATTTCCCTAATGGCTAATGATATTGAACGTCTTTTTATACACTTACTTGCCATTTTTATATCTTCTTTGGTAAAGTGTCTCTTCATATCTTTTGCTCATGTTTTAATTGGATTTTTTTTACTGTTGAGTTTTGAGAGTACTTAATATATCTTTTTCAAGATATTAGTCCCTTGTCAAATATGTCATTTGCAAATTTTTTCCCCAGTCTGTAACTTGTCAACTAATGTTCTTAACAGAGTTTTTATTGAGCAAAAATGTTTAAATTTTATGAAGCCCTGTTTATCAATTTTTACCTTATGGATTATGCTTTTGGTGTCACGTTTAAGAAATCTTTGCCTAAAAAACTCCTGAAGATTTTTTCCTATTTTCCCTAAAACTTCTACAGTTTTACATTTTACTTTTAATTTTGTGATATACTTTAGTTAATTTTTCTGTAAAGTGTGAGACAGATTGAAGTTTATTTTTTTGCCTGTGGATGTCCAATTGCCCTAGCACCATTTGTTGAAAAGGCTATCTTTTCTCCATTGAATTGCTTTTGCATGTTTTTAAAAAATCACTTGGGCATATTTGTGTGGGTCTATTTCTGGGTTTGCTCCTCTGTTACATTAATTCATGTGTACCAGTACTTCTGCAGTACCTCTTGTTTTTAGTACAGTATCTGTACAATATGTTCTGAAATCAGGTAGATGGATCTCTATTCTTCTTTTTCAAAATGATGTTAGTTATTCTAGTTCCTTTGCTTTTACATAGAAGTTTTGGTATAATCTTGTGTAATATTTGCAAAAAAAAATCTTGCTGGGATTTTGATTGAAATTATATTAAATCAGGGGTGCCTGCGTGGCTCAGTCGGTTAAGCGGCCGGCTTCAGCTCAGGTCATGATCTCACTGTTCAAGGTTTGAGCCCTGCATCGGGTTCTGTGCTGACAGCTAGCTCAGAGCCTAGAGCCTGCTTCAGATTCTGTATCTCCTTCTCTCTCTGACCCTCCCCTGCTCACACTGTCTCTCTCTGCCTCTCAAAAATAAATAAAAAAACATTAAAAAATGAAAAAAAAAAAAGAAATTATGTTAAATCAATTTGGGGAGAATTGACACCTTTCTCTGTTGAGTCTTTCAATCCACAAACATTGTATATCTCTTCACTGATTTGGATCTTCTGTGATTTCTTTCATCAGTGTTATGCAGTTGTTGTCATACAAATCCCATACATGCTTTTTTAGATTTACACTTAGTGCTGGATTCTTGAGAAGTTGTAAATGATATCACATATTAGGTGTCTATGTGTGCATTGTTAGTACATACAAATACACTTGATTTTTCCCACCTTGGTTGAGAAATAATTGAGATGCATCACTATTTTAAGTTTAAGGTGTATAGCATGTTGGTTCAATTTGCATATATTGTGAAATTACTACCATAATAGGTTCTGCTAATGTCCATCTTCTCATATAGATGCAATTAAAAAAAAGGAAAAAATTCCTGTTATCTTTTGACAAAAACTCATGGGATTTACCTTCTTAGCAACTTTCTAATATATCACACAGCATGTTAACTGTAGCCTTCATGTTGTACATATCATATTTAGTGCTCTTTTACCTTACAATTGGCAGTTAGTACATTTTTATTACCTTCCTCCAATTGTCTTGCCACCTTCTGCCTCTGCTAAACTGTAAGTCTGATCTCTTTTTCTACAAGTTTGGTTTGTCTGCTTTTGACAATTAATTGCTATATGTTTATCTTATATCCTGATTAGTTCTAGGAGTCTCTTGTAGATTCTTTTGACACTTATATGTAAAAATCATGTCGTCTGTAAATATGGACAGTTTAATTTCTTCCTTTCTTGTCAGTAGTTTTTTTTCCCCTTCATTTTTCTTGTCTGAATACACTGGTTAGAACTTCTAGTACTATGTTGAGTAAGATTAGTGAGACTGAATGTCCCTCCCTTTTTCCCAATTTTAGGGAGGCAGTCAGTCTTTTACCATTAAGTATGAGACTGGCTCTGGATTATTTTTAGATGTTCTTTATTAAGTAGAGGAAGTTTCCCTCTATTCCTAGTTTTCTGAGGATTTTTACTATGAACATGCCTTAAATTTTATTGTCTTTTTCATCAATTGATATAATCATGTAACTTTTTCTTAACCCTGCTAATTTTATGAAATATATAGATTTATTTTAAAATATTGAACCACCCTACATTTCTGGAATAAACCCCACTTGTTTATGGTGTCTAATTCTTTTTATATACACTATTTGCTAATATTTTTCATCGATATTAATATAATATATTCTGCATTTTTATTCGTACTGTCTTTGTCCAATTGTGGCATTAAGGTAATACTACCTTCATAAATAAATTGGGACATATTCTTGTCTTTTCTATTATCTGAAAGAGACTTGTGTACAATTGGTGTTCATTCTTCTTTAAAAGTTTGATAGAATATTTCAGTGAAGTTCCTAGGCCTGGGAATTTCTTGTTTGGAGATTTAAAATTGTGAATTCTATTTCTTTATTTGTTAGAGGGTTGTTCAAAATTATCTGTATCTTATTGGATGAGCTCTGATTGTGTTTTTCAAGGAAGTGATTCATGGCGTCTAAGCTGTCAGATGTATGTGTAGAGTTGATGGTGTGCCCCTAGTGCTGTTTCAATGGCTGCAGGGTCTGTAGGGATAGTCCATGTTCTATTCCTACATAGACTGGTATTTTGTGTCTTTTTTTTTCAGTCTTGTTACAAGTTTGTCAATTTTTTTCAATGTGTTCTTTGTCTTACTCTTCTATCTCTCTCTCTCTCTCTTTCAATTCATTGATTTCTGCTATCTTTATATTCCCTTCCTTCTGCTTGCTTTGGATTTATATTTGCTTTTCTTTGTCTATGTTTTTGAGGTGGAAGCTTAGATTATTAGTTTGAGACTTCTTTTTTTCTGATGTCTGTATTTAGTACTATAGATTTTTCCCTTTACTTTTTTAAAAAGTTTATTTATTTTCAGAGAGAGAGAGAGGGAGAGAGAGAGAGAGAGAGACAGAGGGAGCGAGCGTGAGCGAGCAGGGGAGGGGCAGAGAGAGAATCCCAGGCAGACTGCACTGTCAGTGTGGTGCCCAACTCGAGGCTCAAACTCACAAACCATGAGATCATGACCTGAGCCAAAACCAAGAGCCATCCACTTAACCAACTAAGCCACCCAGGTGCCCCTAAATTTTTCCCTTCACATTGCTTTATCTATACCCTGAAAATTTTGGCACATTGCATTTTCATTTTTATTTTATTT
>NC_043709.1:121441014-121542826 GCF_006229205.1 Suricata suricatta
CTGTTGGCCATCTGGATGTCCTCTTTGGAGAAGTGTCTATTCAGGTCTTCTGCCCATTTCTTCACTGGATCATTCATTTTTCGTGTATGGAGTTTAGTGAGCTCCTTGTATATTTTGGATACTAGCCCTTTATCTGATATGCCATTTGCCACTATCTTTTCCCATTCTGTTGGTTGCCTATTAGTTTTTTTGATTGTTTCCTTTGCCGTGCAGAAGCTTTTTATCTTGATGAGGTCCCAGTAGTTCATTTTTGTTCCTATTCCCTGGCCTCTGGGGATGTGTTGCAGAAGAAATTGCTGCGATTGAGGTCTAGGAGGCTATCTCCTGCTTTTTCCTCAGGGGTTTTTATGGTTTCCATCTCACATTCAGATCCTTTATCCATTTTGAGTTTATTTTTGTGAATGGTGTCAGAAAGTGGTCTAATTTCATTTTTCTACATGTTGCTGTCCAGCTCTCCTAACACCACCTGTTGAAGAGGCTGTCTTTTTTCCATTGGACACTCTTTCTTGCTTTGTCAAAGATTAATTGGCCATATACTTGTGGGTCCAGTTCTGGGTTCTCTATTCTATTCCATTGGTCCATGTGTCTGTTTTTGTGCCAATACCATACTGTCTTGATGATGACAGCTTTGTAGTAGAGGCTAAAGTCTGGGATGGTGATGCCTCCCGTTTTGGTTTTCTTCTTCAATATTACTTTGGCTATTTGGGGTCTTTTGTGGTTCCATATGAATTTTAAGATAGTTTGTCCTAGCTTTGAGAAGAATGCCGGTGCAACTTTGATGGGGATTGCATTGAATGTGTAGATTGCTTTGGGTAATAATGACATTTTCACAATGTTTATTCTTCCAATCCATGGGCACGGAATGTTTTTCAATTTCTTTGTGTCTACATGGAAAACCCGATCGACTCCACCAGAAGCCTTCTAAAACTGATCAATGAATTCAGTAATGTTGCAGGATACAAAGTCAACATACAGAAATCAGTTGCATTCTTATATACTAAAAATGAAGCAACAGAAAGAGAAAGCAAGAAACTGATCCCATTCACAATTGTACAAAAAACGATAAAATACCTAGGAATAAACCTGACCAAAGATGTAAAAGACTTGTATGCTGAAAACTATAGAAGACTTATGAAGGAAATTGAAGAAGACATTTTCATTTTTATTTAGTGCAATGAATTTTTAAACATACCTTGAAACTTTCTTTTTGATCTAGAGATTACTTAGAAATGTATTGCTCATTTTTGAAGTGTTAGAGATTTACATGTTATCTTTCTGCTGTTGATTTTTAGTTTAACTTCATTGTGGTTGGAGAAAACACTACTTAACTTCAATTCATTTAAGTTTTTTGAGGCTTGTTTTATGGCCCAAGATTTGATCTGTTTTCATATCTTTTCATAGAGACTTGAAAAGAATGTACCTTTGGCTGCTGTTGGATAGACTGTTCCATAAATATCTGTTAGATATTGTTGGTTGATGGTGTTGTTGAGTTCTGTGATATCTTGCTGATTTTCTGTCTAGTTGTTCTATTGATTATTGAGAGTGAGGTGTTGAAGATTTTGACTATAAATTGAATTTATCTTTCTCTTTTCAGATTTGTCAGTTTTTGCTTCACATTTTGCAGCTTTGTTGTTTGATGCATGCATATTTAGAATTACTGTGTTCTTTTAATGGAATGATCCTTTTATCATTATATAATATTTCTCTCTGTATTTGGTAATTTTTTTGTTGTTAAAGCTACTTTGATATTACTGTGTATGTGACATATCTTTTCCATCCTTTTACTTTCAACCTATTTACACCATTATATTTGAAGTGAGTTTCATACAGCCAGCAAATGTTAATTCACTCTGCCAATCTCTGTCTCTTAATTGCTTTTAAAAGGTCATTTACATTTAATATAACTATTTCTATTTTTGGGATTAAGACCACTATTTTATTTTTGTTTTCCTTTTGTTCTCTCTGGTTTTGATTTCTCAATTTTTTTTCATGTGGGTTACCTGAAATTTTTTTTTTGTTTTGATACTACTGTTTTGTGTTTTTGAGTATATCTTCTTATGGAGTTTACTTGTTTCTGTAAGCATTACATTTAATAATTAGGTGTCATTGTTTTACCAGTCCAAGTGTAGTACAGAAATTTTACCTCTCTTCACATTCCTTCACCTTCCCTTGCTTAGAATATACAGTTGACTTTCATTATTCACAGTAATTACTCTATGAGGTCTTCGTGAACACTGAATTAGCAAACCCCAAATCACTGCTCCTAAGGGAAATAGAGTCAAATTCCTTTGAGCCTCAGGTTTTATTTTCATCAATACATAACCTGTTTTGTGCATGTTTCTGTTTAAAGACAACTTATTTAATAAATATCGTTGATTCAGCAACATTGAACTCATGGCTGACAGCACTATAACTCATGCCTGAATGAAGCTTATCCCACACGTGTATTTTCACCATAGAGCACATCACAGCCTTCTTGCACTTTGGAACATGAGACAAAACTTCAGCATTACACTTGGAGGCCATTTTAAACAGCAAATTGATAAATAAAAAGCACAAAAAAGGTCACTGTAGGTAGTCAAAGAACATTTGTTTACAGTATGAGAATTGAAACAAGAAGACTGAGTGTCCCCTTATTTGACCTCAGCTTGGAACATGTACGTCAGTGACTCAAATTTTTTGCCAGTCTGCACTTGTCTGCATGTAAAAATGCCATGAGTGTTAATTTGGGAGTTACAAATAAAGTTCAATGATCCGATGAATTTACAAATATAGAATCTGTAAACAATGAGGATAGACAATAATTATTTTAAATATTTTTCTACATACATTTAGAACCATATCAGACAGTGTTATGATTTTTGCTAAAATCATAAAACAATTTGGAAAACTCAAGGAGATAAGAAAAACATTGTATTTATTTATATTTTTGCCTACTTTGTTTCCTTTTTCCTTACTAATATTCCAAATTTCCTTTTTTTTAATCATTTCTTTTTTATTTAGAGGATTTTTTTTCTCCATCTTTTTAAGGTAGTCCAGCAAGTGACAAATTCTTTTTGTTTTCTTTAATCTGAGAATGTCTTGATTTCCTCTTCATTCTTCAGGGATATTTGCTGGGTGTTAGATTTGAAGTTGTCAATTCTCTTCTTCCACTAGTTGAAAAATGTGTCACTTCCTTAAGAGTTCCATGGCTTCTGATAAGAAATTTGCTGTCGTTCAAATAGTTATTTTCTTTATAGGCAAAAAATATGCTATTTTTCTTTGGTTCTTTTTAAGATTTTTCTTTGCCTTAGTTTTCGGAAGTTTAATTATGAAATGTCTTGGCATGAATTTCTTTAAGTTTATCTCTTTTGAGGTTGACTAAGCTTCTTGAATTTGTAGCTTTATATTTCCTGCCAGATCTGGGAAGTTTTCAGCCATTATTTCTTCAAGAACATTTTTAGTCCAAACTTCTTTCTTTTCTCCTTCTGAGATTCAATGATATGAATATTGGATATTCCTTATAGTCTTACAGGTCTGAGTCTCTTCATTTTTTTCTCTGTTGTTCAGATTGGATAATTTCTGCTGTTCCATCTTTCAGTTCACTACTTCTTTCCTCTGTCCTCTCCATTCTGCTGTTGAGTCCATCCACTGGTGTTGCTATCTAATTATTGTATAAATTTCAGTTCTAAAATTTCCATTTGGCTCTTCTTTATTATCTTCTAATTCTCTTCTGAGACTTTCTATTTTTCTTGTTAAGGTTTTCTATTTTTTAATTTTGGTGTTTTCATAATTGCTTTTTGAAGGGTTTTTATCATGGTTGCTTCAAAACATTTGTTAAATAATTCCCAACATCTCTGTAGCTTGGGGGTGGTAATCATTGATTGTCTTTTTGCATTTGGTTTGCATTTAGTTCTTGGTATAATGGGTAATTTTTTTTATTGAAACATGGACATTTTCATACGGTGTAAGGAGTCTCTGGATCTTGTGTTAACTGGCCGTTTCTGACAGTTGTCTGGAAGGAAGAAGGGAAGCACTACCAAATTACTGCTAAGCGAGAGGTAGTCGCTCAGATTCTTGTTGGGCCTCTGCTGAAGTCAGACCTGGAAGGCTCCTCCTCACCTTTGAGCAGGGATGGGCTCTCTGGGTACCCCATGTGGACTGCACGGATACTGCAGTGGGGCTGACTTCATTACCATTGGGCCAAGGTGAAATTTCTGACTGTCCACTAGGCCTCCTATGTTTACCCCAATGGGATATATTCGTATTTTAAAATATATATATATTCCTTATCTCTAGAAAAAAAATACAAGTAAGTTTCTTTAATGAACTTCTGAGTTTTCCATTTCTGTCATTTCCCTGCCAATTAATTTTTTTTTTTCAGTCAGTCTCTTTACCTGTTCAGGTCTGGCAGCTGTCCAGATGCATTCCTCATCCATGGCGAATTTTCATATGTGCAGCTACTATTTTCTCCTATCTTTATTCCAGTGTTTTCTGCCTCTCCTCCTCCTCCTTTGTGCCTTGCTTCTTAGTGTTTACTCCTTTTGAATGTTTGTTTGTGTTGTGGGTGCTCTTTTCAGAGCATTTCACTTTTAAATTATACAACAACCAAAGAGTTCAGTTCAAGTGCTGAAAAATGGAAGTCGGTGCATCTTGCCTAGAGGCACCGCCCTTCCGGGGGCAGTTGACTGAGGAAGGGTCAATAGGAGACACTAACTGAGGAGCTGATTTTGAAGACTGAAACCCATTTCCTCTGAGGAAAGGAAATAGTGCAAAACTATTTGAGATCATATTTCCCTGTCTTAACCACTTGAATGGAGTAGTGGCAATCAGATGCTATAAATAGATAAACTTTGCTAGAAGCATCTTAAAGAACCATCAGGCTGGCCTTGTTCATGACGTTTTAGAAACTAGCGTGTTACAGCTGACAGCATTATCTCTAATTTCACTTTTGCAAATATTTTCATGGACATTGTCATCCCTCTGTCAATCTCTGGGATTCTCAGAAGTATCCTTTTATTTACTGTCCCATCCCCCACCACTCTGCACACTCTTGGATTTCTGGAGAGCCAAATAGGATTTAAGTGATTGGTAGTTTTACTAATGATTTTGATTAGCTTTATTTGTTTAGTGTGTAATTGCCACCTTTTCCTGGTAATTCGAATTTAGTTGCAGTATTTGTACTTGATATAATTTTGGATAAAGATTATCCTAGTTAAACTCAATTATATTTATAATTTTTAAGTAATTGTAGAACAATTTATCCAAACCTACAGTACTTCTATCTGATATGACTGATAACACAGGTTGTGGTTTTAAAAATAACATTGGGGGCGCCTGGGTGGCTCAGTCGGTTAAGCATTCAGCTTCGGCTCGGGTCATGATCTCATGGTTTGTGGGTTCGAGCCCCGTGTCGGGTTCTGTGCTGACAGCTAACTCATAGCCTGGAGCCTGCTTCAGATTCTGTGTCTCCCTCTCTCTCTCTGACCCTCCCCTGCTCACTGTCTCTCTCTGTCTCTTAAAACAAAATAAAAAACATTTTTTAAAAATGTTGGGGTGCCTGGGTGGCTCAGTTGCTTGAATGTCTGACTTTTGATTTGAGCACAGGTCATGATCTCATGCTTCATGAAATCAGGCTCTGTGCTGGCAGTGAGGACCCTGCTTAGGATTCTCTCTCTCTTTCTCTGTCTGCTCCTCCCCCACTCATGCTCTCTCTTTCTCTCTCAAAATAAACAAATAAGCATTTTTTTAGAAATTAAAAGTAATATTTTCCAACAAACTGTTTTCCAGATACAATTAATATCAATCTAGGATATAGTAACCCTTTCTTCGGGGAGGCATTTGAATGAGTGGACCTTTGGGATCCATTGATTAGATTAATCTGTTTTTAGAATCCTAATTATGCCATATTTGGCATCTGGAGAAAAAAAAGAGTACAGTGTCCCCATCCACCTATTTTCGCAGACCCCAATAGGACATGCGTTTGGACCATGGCATTCAGCTGGTGTCTGAGCAGGTCTTTTTATCCCCTTAGGAATAGCAGGGAAAATGAAGTGTTTATCTGGATTTATCCAGGTCAACAGAAGAGTGGGGCTGAGCAGGGATTTAGCTGATCCTTCTTTGCGTGCGTGGGCAGCTGTGGGGCTCCCTGAGCCCTTGCTGAGAAGAGCAGAAGCATCAGGGCATCTTGCTGGGGTGTGGTAATGGCGGTTCCTTTGCTCGCCTTCCAGGGGGGCCGAAGGGATGCCAACGAGATGCAGCCTTTGCTACAGTGTGCTGTCAGCCGCGTTTTTTCGCGAGTCTTGGAGGCACTAATGATGAGTGTGAACTGCTTTCTCTAACTACTTTAAGGTCATCCTAATTGGCTACTTTGTGTTATAAAGCCTTTCAAAGAGACTAACTACATATTCTCCCGCTCACAGCTGCATATTAATAATACTGCCTTTGGAATCTGATTTTAAAGCAGCTTCACCTCTGATACTTGGATGATTTGATAGTGCCACAGAATGATCTAAACTGAAGCTCTTAAGCAGGGCCCAGTTCCTCCAGCAACCCCGGGGGTGGGGGGTGGGGAACTTTGGCACAGCCTAACTCCCATGCATATGCTATGGGCCACCTGGCTGTTGTGAATGGCAGCTCCTAAGCTCCTAAGCAGGTGAAGGAGCCGGGGCGGGGAGGTGGGGGAGGGGGGGGGTTGCGCAGACCTGGACTTGTCCCGTCAGCACTAATGCTGCTGCTTAAACAATTTCACTCCCTTCGGCTTGGTTTTCCCACAGTCACTGCTGACTGCAACCACTGATAAGCTGAATAAGGCAGGAGGTCAACAATCTGGAGATTGCTCTTAATTATTAAAGGATCAACATGTCTTAATGCACACATCCACCAGGGGCCAGAGAGCTGGGGCTCAGGGAGAGAAGTCTTCTCCTTCTCCTTAAATTGGCAAAAACAAACACACAAAGCAGTGGTTGGGGGGGGGAGCTAAAGGGTTGTCCCTCTATTCTGATTTTAAATTTGGAGCTGAAAATATTGAATAAGAAGGCACCTTTTCCTCTCCAGACTCAAGCTGCTGTGAAATCGAGGAGTGGGTTTGCAGACGGGATCGACGCTTAATGAACTCAACCTTGACTCGGCCCCACATCATGGAACACTTGGACGCAACAGCACAGAGCCGTCGCCGAGAGTTTTGCGAGCCTACCGAGAATGAGCGCCTTCTCTTATCCTAAATTAAGCTCCTCAACATATAATTATCCACCCCACACACTGAACCTATCTCCAAGGTAAATGTTTCTGCTCAGCTAACAGTGGTTCACAGTATAAAAACAATCCTCCTCTGTCTGCTCCCTGTCATCACCGCCAGCCACCAGATGAGTCCTTGCTGGGTGCTCCGTGCTCAGGGCTGGGCTGCCTGCCGCAGTGACCTCACGAAGCTGCAGGTGAGCCTGGGGAGGGGTTGGTTGTGTCTTTTCTCCCTCCTTTTTTCTTTCTTTCTACAATTAGAAGGAAAGGGGTCAGGATTGGTCCAGAGCAATAAAATTGGATTTCCTAAGAAAAGAAAAATCAGGAAACCATTCCATTGAGATACTTTACAACATTGCCAGAGGAAAAAGGCTTCATAAAATGAGGGGCTGGGTGGGTTATCTCCAAATGCATATTGCTTACAAGATGAGAAGACCATCCCGAAAATGTGACTGCAGTGACTCATCTGAAGCATCTGTTCCAGATCTGCATGGGATGAGGTTTCTGGGAGTCTGCATGAATACCAGCGAGTTCATGCCAGAGGCCAGGAACAACTACCATGGTGTCGGACCTCAACAGCAGAACAAGGCAAGGCACAAAGACGGACGATTCACTTGGGAAAAAACTAGTAAAACAAAATGGTCAATAAATAGGAAAATGGGCTCAAACGATTTCATAAGCCTAAAATTCAAATGAAAGTCATCTATTTTTGCCTATCAGGTTTGCAAAGATAAAAGAAACAATAATATCCTGTGTTGGCAAAGGGTACTAGGTAGTTACTAGAATCAGATAGATTGGTTTTGCGTCTTAGCTCTTCCTCTTACTAATGAAGGGAACTTGGCCATGTCATTTATTATCTCTGATTTTTCTCATCTGTATGATCCAGATAATGTTGGTAACCGCCTCCCAGGGGTTTTGAGAGATTTATGTAAAGTCATGCTTATCAAGTGCTTAGGATATCATCTGACACATAGTAATGCTCAATTAATATTAAAATTATAATAATTATTATTGGAAGCTAGAAACCCAATACACTGATTGGGGAGTATAAACTGGTAAAATCGTAAATAATAAAAACTTGACATGTATGTTAACGCCTTATTGATATGTATACATTTGACTTAAACACTTCACTTCTAGAAATCTGTTTTGAAAAAAACAGGACGCAATGTATTTACAAGGATATTATTTATGGTATTTATAATGACAAAAATGAAAGCAATTTAAATACCCAAGGTTAGCTAAAAATTAGTAGTAGTTACAAAGTAGTTAGGAATTAAAGAGTAGGTAAAAATTAAGTTTGGGTCAGGATCTCCAAAGGATGCAGAGCGTATTTTTGAGAAATATTTAATGGAGTAGAGAAATGATACTATGTAAAAATAATCATTTTCAGTAGTCAGTGGAATTGCTTATTATTTGTATTTTTTATTAATACTTGCTTGTAATTTTAAATTTGTCTGTAATCAGTCAACAAATAGTTTTGGGGCATCTGCTGCGCATCGGGCACTATGGTGGGCACCATGGATTGGGTAGGACATAAAGCAGATAGCGTGCGCCCTCATGGAGCTTTTGGTCTATCTGCTGAATATGTGATACTTTTATAACAAAGAGGAGTAATAGTAAGACAAAAGGGGAAACTATGTATGTTTGTTAGGGTTGCCATAGCTTAGGTGGCTTAGGCAACAGAAATTAATTTTCTTTTTTTAAACATTTTTTAATGTTTATTTTTGACAGAGGGGGAGAGAGAGAGAGAATGAGTGGGGGAGGGGTAGAGACAGAGGGAGACACAGAATCTGAAGCAGGTCCCAGGCTCTGAGCTGTCAGCACGGAGCCTGACTAGGGGCTCGAACCCATGAACCCTGATATCATAACCTGAACTGAAGCTGGACGCTCAACTGACAGAGCCACCCAAGTGTCCCAGAAGTTACTTTTCTTACAGTCCTGCAGTCTTAAAGATCAAGGTGTTAGCAGAGTTGTTTTATTCTGAGATTTCTTTCCTGGGCTTTCAGGTGGCCATCTTCTCCCTGGGTCTTCCCTTGGTCTTTCCTCTGTAACTGGGTACAAACTTCCTTTTCTTATAAGGACACCAGTCAGATTGGTTTAGGATCTGCTCTACTGACCTCATTTAACTTAATTACTCTTTGAAGATCTTATCTCCAAATACAGTCATATTCTGCGGTACTAGTGGTTAGGACTTCAACACATGAACTTGGTTGGAGGAGACAATTCAGCTCATAATAGAAACCATTTGATAATATTTCTTGTCTGACAATTACTCTTCGGAGCTATACGGTAAAGAAACCATGTGCCTCTTCCTTTTCCTTTAAATGGGACATTTTTAGCCTCTTTGGAGACCCCCTTCAGGAAGACTAAGAACATGTACCTCTCTTTGAAAAATTTTTAATGTTTATTTACTTTTGAGAGAGAGAGAGAGTGAGAGAGAATGAGTGAGGGAAAGGCAGGGAGAGAAAGAGACATAGAATCTGAAGCAGGCTTCAGGCTCTGAGCTGTCGGCACAGAGCCTGGTGAGGGCTCAAACCCACAAACTGCGAGATCATGACCTGAGCCGAGGTCAGATGCTTCATCGTCTGAACCATGCAGGTGCCCCGTGTACCTTTCTTTGAAAGCTTGTTCATCGGCCACAGCATAGGCATGTGTAGAGATTTTGGTTTAAGGGAAGGTGACCTTAGATAAGAAGTCCTAAATCACTTGTAGAGAATGGTGACATTCAAGAGCTTCCCTGGCATTTCAAGTATAAGTGAACTTCAAGTATGAACTTGAGGCTTGAGTCCAGGGTCCCTACCTCAGCCCAGATTTAAGCATTCCATGCAGACCTCTCAGGGAGGGTTTCCTGAGGGTGGTATCCCAAGGTCTAGCCAGATTCAGATGCATAGTCTGAAAATGAAATCTTCTTCTGGGTGTGACAAGGTCCACCCAAAGTGAATGCATCATTGATGAATAACAATAAAACCAGAAGCTTCTTTTATTATATACATATCCAATTTTACTTTCATTAAAAGAAAGATAAACAAAAGAGGGAATAGATGATCATTTTCAGCTGGAGAATTACTTACTACAATATAAGATTAATGTAGACGTGGAAGTGAACCTAGAGACATCAAGTTCATCCCCTTATTTTAAAGGTTGGGAAACTGGCCCGCCAAAGCCACCCAGGTTTGCCTCATATCACACATGTGATGAGCAGCAAAGGCTGATCTAAAGTCCAGGGATCTCGACCTTGATGCAGTATCATTTCTGTGATACATCATGAGGGATGGAGGAACCACTGGACCTGAAATTTCGCCCCCGCTGTAGGCCAGTGGGCACCCTGCGTGGTCTCTCTGGTCTCCTATATTTTTTTTAACCTTCAAAATAAAAGATAGATAATATAGCCCCTTCTAACTTTCACATCCTACAAGTCTTCCATGGGAGCCACTCATTCTATATTCAGGCCATCAACGTTGGCAGATGGGTGCAGATGTATTTGTCAGAGAATAGTTCCAGCACACTAACAAAAGAAGCTGTAGTCTTGGGTCTCGTGTAAGGAAGGTTGTGAATTGGGTGGCTAGAAAAACCACATACAGCAACAACAACTTAAGAAATGTGGAAAACAAACAGTAAGAGTTTGCAGTCTTGTGTTTTTCATCTCTTACATTGAGGAATGAGCTTCTCTCTCACAAAGTGATTAAATGCTGATACATTTTATTTGCTTTTTCAGATTCCTGTCATGCAATTCTTACCTCTGTTTTTATTAGCAAATGAAACATCTTCATCCCATTTTCTCCTCCTCTTGAAATGCTAAACTATAATTTTCAGGGTGCCAAATGTCAAGGGATTTATGAAAGTTAGTTTAGCTTTTCTTTTTGATTAGTGTTACATTTTTTCTTCTTTTTTTTCTTTCTTCTCTCTCTCTCCTGTGTTCTCTTTGGTGTGTGATTAGGATTGTTTTCAAAAGGTGTTGGAACCTTAGCAAAATTTTCATTAGCATTCCCTGTGCACACTTTAATTAAAGGAAACTCATGTTTTGCTCAAGTCACTGGAGAAATGAAAAGTATAGCCTAATGCTAAACATGCTTGTACTTTGCATTAATTTCACTGGACCCCCTTCCCTGATATAAGAAAACAGAAAAAGGCCATAGACCAACACCCACTCCCAGACAAATTCATAAGTAGAATGGTTCCAAGACGATTTCCAAGTATCTAATGTCCTTTTTGGTTTTAAAGGACAAAGATCTAAATAAGGAGTTGTACTTTCCTGTGTGGAACAGAGCATTAATTGCTGACATTTTTACATGCTGCCGAAGAGTGTACGTGAGGTGTAATGCATATATTTCTATGAGGTTTCTGTGTCAATTGCATAATTTTTACCTGGATTACTTGCATTCATCCTTTTACTAAATTGATGCTGCTAATTTCCTTTATTTTCCAAAAATTGAAATTTAAACCATTGGGCTTTCCCTCAAATATACAGAAACCTAATAAACTGCATTTTACTTGTCAACCCATCTTTTATCATGCAGAGTGATTATGGAAATAAGCGTTCTTAGAATTTCCTCCTTTTTTTAAATTTCAGCAACAAGAGAAAACCATCTATTTTATTTTGATATGAAGTCTCATTTTCTGTGATTTTAAATGAGTCTAAAACACTGATCTGGAGTATCAGATCCAAGAGCCTATATTTCTAGTGACCTTCAGAGGGTCACTTTCAAAAAAAATTGCTTTTAAAACATCTTTCATTTTTGTGTTCTTTTGGTCAGTGTGACTTAGATATTACTTGGGTTGGTGAGTAAATTTTATGATGACTCTCTCCATGTGGCAGAGAACAAAATGTTACAAAAAGTGCCTGTTGATTTGCTGTGGTTCCTTGACAAAGAATCTTGAAGTAGCCAGGAGTCCCCTGAGGGCTGGAAGGAATTGACAGTTACAGGGCATGACCTCTGCCCCGGTCATAACTACTTTCACTTCCTGTTATGGGTCTCCAGGACCTTGTTCCTGCAACTGTTGGCCATTGAACCTGAGGAGTGAAGAAAGAGGAGTTGAAACGTCCCCTGAGAAAAGAGGAGATGGGACCCCATCTAACTCAGTTCACCATCAGTGCACACCATGACCTGAAGGCAATTCATTAATTCATGATGAGAAATCACTGTCACGGAGATCTGAAATTCTTGGAAACTACATGTCCTTGTCCTAGTGGACTGACTGACATGGGAAGTCAAACAATACTTACAAAATTGCTACATGACTGTGGAATTACACAATGGGGGGTTAATAGCATCCGGCTAAGAGAACTGAATGTATCCATTTCATAAAAAGGATGTTCTTACTAATGGGACCACAATATTTGAAGTCCATTAGCTTACTCTCCTTCATCTCTGGATATGCTTGGATAGGCATTCTAGCATTTACCTCAGTGACTCACCTTATTCCATGTTTCCTAACTGACCAGTGCCTTTAATGATTTATACAGTCTTTATTTAGACATATCAATACATTTAATCATATCATGGTGAAATTAGCCCTGCCTGCGAGCCATGCTGTCTTTTGAAAATGATGGTCATTCCTCCATCAAATATTTATAGAGTGTCTCCTATGTGCCAGGCCTTGTATTTTGCATTAGGCATGCAGCAGTAAGCAAAGACAAACAAGCTGTACAGTCTGGTGGGGGAAATAACTAAACAAGCAATTACAGTCCTATGTGGCAAGTGTTAGAGAAGGAAAGGGACAGGGAGTTATGGATCATATTATCCCTGGTCTCGGGAACTCAGGAGGGTCTTGGGGAGAAAGTGATGCCAAATCTGAGAACTGAAGGATGGGGTTGGGAGGGGCAGAGACGAGAAAAGTACTCTTGGTAACGAAAACTTCCCGTGTGAAGGCCCATAGGGGAGAGAGTACAAGAGACCTTCAAGGCATTGAAGGAGTTTCATTAGGGCCATAATACCATGTGAAGATGATAATGGCTGATGAGCTCAGTAGGGGCCAGATCAGGAAGGTTCTTATTAGATCTACTGAGAAGACTAGACTCTCTCCAGGCTTGCTACATTTCATAATGAGCACAAATAAACCCAGGAGGTTGGCACAAAGGAAGTCCACACAGGCTTCTCTGCATGAGCTGTAGCAAAGCTCTATGCCTTGGAGTATCCTGTGGGAAAAATGGAGACATTCATTTGCCTGCTTTCCCCCCATCTCCTATTTTCCATTATTCAGGGTTACCCTGAGGGGCGCCTGGGTGGCCCAGTCGGTTGAGTGTCTGACTTCAGCTCAGGTCATGATCTCATGACTTGTGGGTTCGAGCCCTGCGTCAGGCTCTGTGCTGACAGCTCAGAGCCTGGAGCCTGCTTTGGATTCTGTGTCCCTCACTCGCTCTGCTCCTCCCCCCACTCATGCTCTGTCTCTCTCTTTCTCAAGAATAAATAAAACATTTAAAAAAATATTGAGAGTTACCCCAGGTCTATCAGTTACAGTTAGGCAGAACCAATAGGAGACTTTACATATGGATTTGTCACAGGAATTGACTTCTGCCATTGCAGGGGCTGGTTCGACAGTCCCAAAAAGCTATCTCCGTATCTGATGCTGGAGCTTGAAGTTCACGGGCAGGTGGTCTGGAACAGACGATCGTGAGCAGGTTGAAAGTCCATGAGGATAGACTGAAGCCTCCATCTGTTCTTGTTTCCTCTGAGCTTTGTGAAGCTCTTTGTCACCAAGCTTAATACACATGCATGGACTAGGATTCACAAAAACTGAAGGGGAATTGAGCAGGTAGGGACAATTTCAGGCCCAGGTGCTGCGGTAAGTCACCCAGTCAGCAACACCTGTCAGCTACCAAACAGCATCTTCCTTTCTTCCACTTAACGAATCTCCCTAGAATCTCCCTGGCATGGCTCTCAGACCAGCCTGTCACTGACTTTTCCTCCAAACTTTTTTCTGCGTCCAGTTTTTGAAAGTGCAAGACCTGGTTAGAAATTAATTCTGGGGAGCATCCTCTGGCCTCTGTGGCATGGGGCTTTGTCCAAGTGTAGAGGTTCTAGGAGAAGCCAGAAACTTGGAGAAGCTGTTGCTCAGAACTGGCATGTGTGGCATGAGTGTTGGCTGGGTCATAGCTGTAGCAGAACAGGATGGGAGGTGGCATACCTGAGGCAGTCGGAGGTGCCTTGTAGAATATAGTCATCTATTGGGAAATTTCGATAAAATTATACATAATAGGACTTTTATGTCTGAATGGACAATGTTTTAAAACTGAGTTAGAAGACTTTGAAAGTTTATTTTTGTTGGGCAAAGAAGCATAACATTTCAAAAGCCTGTCAACGGAAGCTTATCATTTTTATGTATCAACTCTGAAACCTTTGGCATGATAGTGTTCCTGCAAAACCAAGGCGGGTTTCACGCATACACTATGCGGCTTTTGGTAAGAATAATTGAATGTTAAGCTGTTATAAAACTTGTTAGATTTTATTCATTCTATTTAAGAAATCTAACTGTCCCAGAGAGAAAGATTTAGCTGTAGAGAAACTTCATGTGTGGTTCAGTGACAATAACAATGCACGCGTGGCTCCGAAGTGATGAAGAATAGAAGGATCATCAGATTATTGAAGATCAAATTTTAAATCTTTCCCTCTACTTCCAGGCTTCTATACTTGTCTCCAATCCCATCTTTGCAGAAACACAGTAAGAGCCAAATAGAAGGAGAGATAGTTTCTGGCATTTACAAAGAAGACTTCATGTCAAGACTATGAGGACATTCAGATTTGTTTTCCCTACATAACCAGTTCCTGATGGTTCTCATTCTGAATTACTACCTGTGACAGAAGACGTTTATATAAGGAAAATACCCAATGGGCTGAGGCATTGGTGAAGACTAACTGAGGCTCGTACCCAGCTCCCCACCTGTGATAACTTGAGAAATCTAATCAGAAAGCATGTGGGTCAGAGTGTGTTATGATACGAAGAATCAGAGAGGAAAATAATTTATTTAAAAATTAAATACTTTGATTTGGGTACTTTACCACTAAAGGTTTTAATATACATGTATATCCTTGTGCATCACCCATGTTTATGACACAGGGTGGTGCTGCACTGAGATGTAGAATTACAGTTCTAAAAGCTGGTTCTGAATGAGAATAGCCTTTCATTCAGCTTCTTAAATGTTCTAATCAAATGTGTGATAGGATCATTCCTGTTGATTATAGTGAGTGGTTGTGGGGAATGGGAGCAATTAAACCAGATCACAATATTCCTTTGTGGCTAGAGATAGTACTTTATATTATTTTAAAAATACTTGAATTATCAGTGAGTCAATTGCCATGACTTCTTTGTGGGGCATAGATCAATTTGAATTCCTTGGTTGACTGCAAGTGAAAACAAGCCATGTGGTACTTTTGGAAAATTAGACAGTAAGAATGATTATGGGCAGCTTCACAAAAGAGGTAAAGGTGGTCTGTATCCATTCTTTGTCTCCATTTCAGCACTCAAGAAAATCTTTAGGTGTTAGACTCTTTCGACTGTGTCAGAAACCTGACCTGAAGTAGGTTATGCCAAAAAAAAAAAAAAAAAAAGAAAGAAAGAAAGAAAGAAAAAGAA
Organism: Suricata suricatta; assembly: GCF_006229205.1. NCBI lineage: Eukaryota > Metazoa > Chordata > Mammalia > Carnivora > Herpestidae > Suricata > Suricata suricatta. The sequence continues at coordinate 121,456,804 of NC_043709.1, forward strand.
GGAATCTATCAGCTCTTGTAACTGAAGTCTAGAAACTTTCCCATGTGGCTAAAGTCAGAGACTCAAGTGATATTGTCAGATCTCTCTCTCTCTGTCTGTTTCTATCTCTCATACACACATACACAATGTCTACCAAATCAAGCCTGAAGTGTGCTCAATCCTAAACCAATCCCTGAGTGTTGTCAGAGGATGGGATGTCCAGTTGACCAAGGTGAGTCAGGTGGTGGGCAATCCCACTGTGTAATAATGAGTTAATTTTACCCAAAGAGAGATCTGGCCATTGTCGTGGCCCTTGTGATGTGATTTCTAAACTCTTAGGATTTCCAAAATCATGGGAGTGTCTTCATTACCCATGGTGAACTCCTTGAACCACATCTAATGGTTTATACTAATGAGGTGATTCAAGGCAATGGCATGGCCATGCCAGGAAGGTCAACCATCTGATGAGAAAATTGTGATTTAAATCATGAGGTATCAGCTTAAATTCAGGGGAGGTGTGGGGATTGGAAAATGAATTCAACCATGTGGGCAATGATTCAATCAGTCATGGCTAAGTAACAAAATCCCACTGAAACCCTTGGAGACCAAAGCAAGGGTGAGTTTCCCTGGATGACAGTATTCTTTATCTGCTGTAACATTTTGATCCTGGAGAGGAAAGCATCCCTGAGAATAATTGTCATATTTAGAACTCTCCCACACTTCACCTTCTGCATCTCTGGTTCTAATTTGTATCATTTTGCTATAATAAAACCATACTTCTAGTAAACTGGGGGTGGTCATGGGAGTCCCTAAATTTGTAGCCAGCTGGTCTGAAGTGAGGACGGTCTTGTGGGAACTTTTCCCTCAGACTTTGAAGTTTGGCATCCTTGTTGCAGTTGGTGTCAGAAGTTTTGAGTAGACTTGACGGTCTAGATGAATGTTCCCTGAATGTTGAATTTGTCTGCGTCTGGTACCCACAATGGAGAAAGTCAGTTTCTGGAAGGAAAAATGTTGGGTGAACAAAATAAAACAAAACAAAATAAGATAACAAAACAAAATAAAACAAATGCCCAGTGGACTTCCTTTTTTAATGTGCTCCGTCATTCTCAAAAATATATTACTGGGGAGCTTTGGTGGCTTAGTTGATTGAGGGTCCAACTCTTGATTTCAGCTCAGGTCATGATCCCAAGGTCATGGGTTTGAGCCCCATATTGGGCTCTTTGATGAACATGGAGCCTGTTTGAGATTTCTCTCTCTCTCTCTCAAATAATATTAATAACAAAAAATGGTACTTATAACAATTTCTTATGGCTACTGAAGCCACTGAATGCTTGTATTCCCCCAAAATTCCCATGTTGAAGCCCTAAACTTCAGTGTGATCGTATTTTGAGGTTGGCTTTTGAGAGGCAATTCAGTTTAGATAAAGGCAGGAGGGTAGGGTTCCCATGGCGCCAGTAATGTCCTTATAAGAAGAGAAAGAGAGACCAGAGCTCTGTCTCCCTGTTATGTAAAGTCACACAAAGAAGGCAGCTGTCTACAATCCAGGAAGCAGGGCCTTATCAGGAATTGAATCTATTGGCCCCTTGACCTTGGACTTCCAGCCTCCAGAGCAGTGAGAAATAAAGTCTGCTGTTTAAGCCCCCTAGACTGTGGTGTCTTGTTATAATAGACCAAAGCAATTAAGACAGCTACTAAGATCTTTCAGGACACGCTTACCCAAATCTGTAACCTTGGGCAGAATTTTATATTTTGTATTTTCCCTAACAACTAATCTTAAAATAAAAATTTGTGTTAAGTTGCTAGTTACTAAAAGTGAATTAATGTGCTAATGTGTTAGAACATCTCAAAAGTATTTGAGAGTCATTGAGTTTTTATTTATTTGTTTGTTTATTTATTTATGTAATCTCTACACCCAACATGAGGCTCGAACCCATGACCCGGAGATCAAGAGTCACATGCTCTTCTGACTGAGCCAGCCAGGCATTCCAAGAGTCATGGGGCTCCTAACACAAAGCAGAGAATAAACTAGAATGTAAACTTTGTGAAGGCAAGGACTATTTGGAAGGCTGTCAAAATGGCCAATTAAGACAATAAGCCAAGCTTTTAAGCCTTTATTCACTTATTGCAATAGTGTCAGGAAAATGCCACAAAGAGGAAGAAGGTGGCAGCCTCCCCACTATTTGATTCACTCATAAATGGAGCTGGGTGAGATCAGGTAGATCAGCACATGCTGAGGGAGACTGAGCCATGGTATTGCACCATTTTGTGGAAGGGGGAATGGGAGCAGGGGAAGGAGCAGGGTCCGGAGGGGAAAAGTATGGAGTGTGAGTCAGAGTGGAGGAAGAGCTCTTCCAGCACTCTCCCCACCATAAGGAGGTCTCAGCAAAGGTACCTGGACAGTGTCCCCACCTGGAGGCACCGACGAGGCTTGGAACCCAGGCACGTATAAGAGCATGGCCAGCTGGGGAGGTGAGTCCTGGAGTTCAGCGTCATCCAGAGCACAGCATGGGCTGTGTACCAACAGTGGTGGGCGGGACAGCCTTGTCCCTGGGAAGACTGCCAGGCTAAAGCCTTATAATTAGCTATGGTCAGGCCTGAAAGATCACACGTAGGATTTTGGCCTGGACTCCTCAGGACCCTTGTCTGTTTGTTCCCTAATCCATCATAAGTGCCTCACGCAGTGCAAGGCACAGAATAAGCACACAGTAAGTTGTTGTTTTTATAGCCATCACCATAGAGCCACTGAAGATACTTCGGGAACTATTCCACTGGCCCTAATGTAACTAAATGTTAGAGCACCTGTGTCTCCACAGTTGCTGGGTTTCAGCAACCCATCAGATGGCCAGTCCAACGGGTCTCCCACAGCGCAGGGAACCCTGGAATTGTGACACGTCTCGTGGTTGGGAAGTAGATGAACGGAAGAGCTGGCAAAGGAACAAAAAAAGTGAAGAAATGAATGAGTGGTTTCTGGAGGTCTGGGGAAGTGCCCTTTGGTGCTCATTGCATGAAAATGGCGCTTTAGAATTCTAAACTCTCATGTGCAGAAAGCAGATTAGGTTATAAAATTTATAACGACTCCCTGCACCTTCTGCCATTTGGCCTTTGGGCTCATTCACAATGTAATGATCACGATGCACTTTGTTACCACAGGTCAGCAGACGAACGATCTTTCCGTCTCTGGTGATAGCATATTCCCATTTAAGAGGGGGCTCTCCTGATCTTTGCAGGCTGCTCCCCATCTGTTCTTCCAGTTTGTGCATTTGCGTAAATCCAGAGCTATAACTCACAGAGTGCTCTGTAATGTGTGTCTGCGGTGCTCAACGTTAACCCCCTGAACTGAGAGGATCAAAGAAAGTAAACTTTTCTAAGTAAGAAGAGCCTGCTCTGTTGAATGCTTCTTGGAAATTTGCATATTTTCATTTCATTGCCTTATAAATGATTACCAGGAAGTTAAATCTTTGTAGTCTACAAACAATATGATGAAGTGCATTTTTTTTTCTCTCTAATGGGTTTGTTTTTAAAGAAACAAAGCATGGATTCAAATACTTCGAAGATGTTTTCTATGATCCCGTGTTATTTAAAACTCATTCATTAAATATCTGATGAATAGCTCTATTACATTTTTTTTTAAGTTGATTGAATGCTCATTTTGGAAGGATGGAATGAATGATCACACAATGATTTCATTTCAATACATCTTTGTAGGTGTCCAGTGTTATATGGAATTGAATCACAATTTGCTATACAAATTGACAGGCTAGTAATCATTATTTTTTATGTAAGAGCAGGAGTCTGTCTTTAATCTCAACCTATTTTCAGGGGTAGAGGAGATGGAGGTGGTGAAGCATTATTATTTTTCCTGCACAGAAAATTATGCCACAAAATAAATCATGTGCAGGGCTTTCGTAATGGCCGCAACAGTTATGACAAGAAAAAGAATAGTGACAGCTACCCTTCAGTGCACAGTGAAACAGTGAACAATTTGTTAAATATCCCTGGAGTCCATTAAACTGGCATATGATCAGGGCTGCCAAACCTCAGTGGGAACCAATTAGAATTCACCAAAAAGGAAAATGGATGTATCTGGAAAAGCAGGGTTAGATTTATGGGGGAAAGCAAACAATCCTGGAGCCAAGAATAATGTTGGTGGGCATTCTCCAAAGGAGATTGGTAAACAGAGGACTGTGTCGCTATCCATGGACAGGATGTTTTGGCTGTTTTGAGTGTGCCTCCTGCAATATTTTAAGCCATTACTGCAAAGGAATTAAATTAGTTGGATTTAGCCCACACGACATGAGAGATCCATTCTGCAAATTGCAGCCATTATTAATTTTGTTCCAGAAGCAGCCTTGCATGAAACATGAGAGTGATTTTTCTTTTCTTTTTGCATTTAAACTACAGATAAACACTACAGATTGCTCCAGATGAATGCTATGGAGACACTGAAGACTGGCTGACAATTTCTTCTAAAGTCAGATACCCAATTGTGAAAGATGGTCGAACAATCTAATGATGGATGTTCATTAGTTCAGTGCTGTCAAGACGCATTGCTACTCCGTGTCTGTGATGCTGATCGTGTTTTTGCAGTCATGATTGAGCTGTTGAAGAAAAAACACTCCAAAGAGCTCTCTCGACTGTGTCCAAACCAGCACCAACTTGAAACATCATTGGCTTGCTCAGCATCATGAAAACCCACAAAGCGAAGAGGTTAGATCATCCCAGAGACTTTTCTCCAGCTGTAAATGGATTTGCTCTCTTTAGAGTGGGGAACAAAGTTCCAACACAATTATTCTTATTGGAACAGACTAAGGAATTTGCTTCAAATGGGGTTGCTGGTTTTCCTGTGGAAGCTGTGTCAGAATAAATATTCAGCTACTCTTCAGAGGCTTAATTTGTTCATTCTCCCATGAAACATTTGTGCCACACGAGCTGTATATAGCCAACTTCGTTTAGTTGGCGGAAAAAGTCTTTCACTCTAGCAAAACTTGTATATGGCTCAGGTAGGGTCTCATTTTAATGAAAACGGTTTAATGTTCAGTGCTTCACAAGGGGACCATTTCCATGTACCAGATGTCCTGAAGCCATAACCCTTTGTTACTTGTTCCCAATCAGTTTTATTAAGGGAAAAATTTCCAAGTGACAGATGTCACCAGTGAATGTCCACATCAGTTTAATGAAGTCGTGGCTTTGAAATGTATCATTCTAGAGTAACCATTTAAATGCAAAGCCTATACAGTTACAGTGGGATAAGATATGATGTTTTGTAGGTTTATGGGAACAGGTGCTGACGATTTCTCCTGAGCGTTTACTTTATCTTTCTTCAACTCTTAAACTTCCCCAAACTTAAGATAGTGCTTGAATATAGTAAATACTCAGGAGATGCTTGATAATGAGAGATGATGACCTTGGCTCAGTGGTTTTTATCGGGTCGTTTGGCAACTGAAGGCAAAAACTGGGGTGATTGGCATATGCCAGAAGAAGTAAGAACAGGCTGGGATGTCCTATCAAGAGCAAACAAAACTTTTCCTTTTTTAAAAAAAATTTTAATGTTTATTTTTGAGAGAAAGAGAGAGATGGGACATGAGTGGGGGAAGGGCAGAGCTAGAGGGAGAGAGAGAATCTGAAGCAGGCTCCAGGCTCTGAATTGTCAGCACAGAGCCTGATGTGGGGCTTGAACTCACAAACTGTGAGATCATGACTTGGGCTGAAATCAGACGCTTAACCGACTGAGCCACCCAGGTGCCCCACAACTTGGATTTCTTTTTTTTTTAATTTTTTTTATATTTATTTTTGATACAGAGACAGACAGAGCATGAGAGGGGGAGAGGCAGAGAGAGAAGGAGACAGAACCGGAAGCAGGCTCCAGGCTCTGAGCTAGCTGTCAGCACAGAGCCTGACGCGGGGCTCGAACCCACGAACGTGAGATCTGACCTGAGCCGAAGCCGGAGACTTAACCAACTGAGCCACCCAGGCGCCCCAACAACTTGGATTTCTTGATGTGGCTTGGGCTGTGGTTGGTGGCTTCTCCTTTCTTTGTACTGAAATTTAAGGTCTACCAACCATGAGCTTCCAGTTCATAGAAGGTCTTAATATAATAAACTGGAAATGAGGTCATTAGTGCTGTCCCTAACATGGAGCCCTTTAGTAGGGCTTCTTCCACTGGACTGAATTAGGCAATAGGAGACCAAAGGATACTAAAAATGACCTTAGGAGCATTTACATTCATTGCTTCTAATAGGAACACCACTGTGTGTATTTAAAGCAGCTTGAGGGCATTTAATGATTATATCTTATCCCTTGTCCATTGACTCTGTTTGGAAATGTCAACACTATTTTGCATTGGTCTGAGATAGCCTCCATTTGCATATGTCAAGCTAGGAGACACACTTCAGTTGACCTCATAAAGTGATGCTCCTTGTCAGAGACGTGCCTCCTAATATCCTGGACTTGACTGTTCCGTATCCTTCCTATAAATTAGTGGTCATTTAGATTCCTATCTTTTGGTAGAGTCTACTCATTGTCCTTAGGCTTCCTAATCTTTCAAACATTTAACATTTTAAACTGAAGGCTGTAGTTGAGCCTGAACTTTCATTGGTAGCCAGGGATAATAGTGGGACAGAGAGCATTGGATTTTTCTCCTTTTCAAAGGTATAACTCCTTTTTTCCCCCCATGCAGTACTTGATTAAATCAGTGCTTCCAATTTATCAGCATGTTGGTAACAAAACCAGTCGATTTTTGCCAGGGCCACTCCATCTTCTAGTAAAGTCTCTAGGACACAAAGAGTACATTTATCATGAAGAGATTATAAAGGTTCAGGTTGACATTTCAAGGGAGACTGATTATATGTATTCTTTTCATGAGATGCTGAAAATCTATTTAAATACCAGTTGTGCCCAAGAAACTTACCAGACCTTGAAGACTTTCCTAGCTCCAAAGTTAGACTATTGGATCCTATAATTAGGGGACATTTTTACTTTTTAGCTTGCTCTGAACTGAATAGTCGTCTCCCCCCTCCTTCACTCATATTAGAAGGTGGGGCCTCAGGAAGGTGTTTAGGTCCTGAGGTTTCTTAAAAAGGTGTCCTAAGAGGGCCAGCTTGTCCCTTCCATTGTGTGATGAATCAGCTTGTCCCTGGTTCATCTATGAACCAGGAAGTGGGCTCTCACCAGATACCAAATCTGCCAACACCGTGATCTTGAACTTCCCAGCCTCCAGAACTGTGAGAATTGAATGTTTGTTTGTTCAAAAGCCCTCCTGTTTATAGTGCTTTTGTGACAGCAGCCCAACCTGACTGAGACACTTGAATATGATTCCTAATATGTTGTAAAATGACCAGAATTTTAAAATCTGCAAGTACATTTATAATGTACAGATAATTTGGAAAGTAAATACTTTTTATGGTTTTTATTACAGAAATTTTCAAATAGTCAAAGGTGGAGAGTTTAATATAATAAACAAACCTGTACCTAACTTCAGCCATTATCAACCTTTTGCTAATTAAGCTTCATTCTCTCGACCCCCCCCCTTTTTTTTTGCTGCAGTACCTTAAAGCAAACCCCAGACATTGTGATACTTTCTATCTAAGGCTTTAGTATGTATTTCTAACCAACAAGGTTTCTCCTTCCCTTTTTAAAAAAGAAAAATAACTACTTTGTCATTATCACATATAGTAATATTAACAATAATTTCTTTAATTGCATTTACACCCAGACAGTATTCAAATTTCTGAATTCAGCAAATGAACTCAAAAAGGCCTTTTTACAGTTGGCTTATTATTTTTTTTATCAGGTTCTACAAAAGGTCCATGCACAGCATTTCATTAATATTTTAGGTCTTTTCAATCTTACAACCTCCCTTTATGTAAGCCGTTTGTTTGCTAGAGAAGCTGGGTCACTTATTGTCAGAGGGGCATACATTCTGAACTTGGCCAGTTGCTTCTTCATCACGTCAACTAACTTGTTCTTCTCTCCTCCGATTTCCTGCAGCAGAACTCTGGGTCCAGAAGATTGATGGGATTCAGGTTGCATTTTGTAGACAAGGTCCCTTTCCAGGTGGCGCAGAACCCTTCCATTGCATCCTATCACGAGGAGTGGAGTAACGGCTGTACCAGTTATTTTAGTGATGCTAAGACTGGGCAGTGTGTCTAGGTAGTATGAATTTAATGTCTCCATTATAAAGTTTGCCATCAACTTCCCTCCAAATGAGCACATACTTACTGACAAGAGGTTTATTGTCAATGAGTAATGCACTCGGGACTTCTTGACCTATGCTCATTTCACACACTCCTCTGGTTCCCTTGCTGCTCCTCAAGTGCAGTTTGGCACCAATTTTATGTTTCAGAAAAAGGCACTTTCTTTCACAGCGTTCTTAATTCTCCATTTCCCCCAATGTGCTTACACAACCCTGCCAACTCCCTTTTTTTAATGACAAGTAGCTTTCTTTCCTTACCAAATGCACATTTTTCAGTGTTTTGGAAACAAATCTCTCAGTAAGGTCCAGGATGCTCTTGAACTTGCTCTCTGCTGCAGGATTGCACAATTGCAATATGGCATCATCCATTTGATAGGCTTGCTAGGCCTTCATCTGTAAGGTCCTTCTTGGAGGAACTGAGGAGATTTGTCAGTGACCTGGCAACACAGAACTGCCTAGAACCTTCCAGGTGATGAGTGCTACTGAATAAATAATTTCTAATTAATTATACCTGATTTTTTCACATGCCTGTTGTTCATATGGTAAACACATAGTAAATAACATATATTCTTAAAAAAATTTTTTTGATGTTTACTTATTTTTGAAAGAGTGAGAGAGACAGAGCATGAGCGGGAGAGGATCAGAGAGGGAGAGAGAGAGAGAGATACAGAATCCAAAGCAGGCTCCAGGCTCTGAGCTGTCAGCACAGAGCCTGACGCAGGGCTTGAACCCATGAACCATGAGATCATGACCTGAAATGAAGTCAAATACTTACCCAACTGAGCCATCCAGGTGCCCCAATAATATATATTCTTCTATAACCCATGGAGCCCCAGTCTTGAAAACAAATAATTTCTTTGCACGGGAAGATATTTAGGGTGGATTCAGAAAACCATTAAGAAAAGGGATTTGGGGTAATTGGAAATATTCTGCAGGCAGCAATTTATCTGGACAATATTTATTTTTTTAAATAAGCCCTTACATTTCCATTAGCTTATTCCCACTTCTCCATGAGAAGACATTCCACTGAAATAATAGTAACAGCTATGATTCCATGGGTGCTTATTGGATGCCAGTCACAGTCACAGACTTCACATTCCCGAGCCTGTGAGAGATTATATAATTTATCTGTAACCAGAGTCTCTTCAACGTGACACTGCACTGCTCTTCTGTCGGAAAGTTCTAAGAAAAGCCACAGCCTCTGCACCTGGTACATTGCACGGATTTGTGCAGCAGCCATTAGTCACGTCAAGAATCTCAAGAAAAGATGGGGCTCTACGAACAAAACTTGGGGCAGTCACTGATAATGAGACTGCACTCTTTGCAATGTAACAGTAATGATAGTCTCGGAAAGCCACCAGCCCAGCCCTCCCCAGTGAGGAGCACAGGAGTAAAGAACATGAGCTGAAGATAGACAAGCAGGGACAGACAGCGAGATGGGGAAGTAAGGACACCATTCCGCCTGCATGTCCTTGGCCAAGGTCTTTACCCAGAGATACTAGATGGGGAGGTAATCACACAACCAGGCTGGACTTTTACTTAAATTATTTGTGATTTGCTGCCTATATACGAAGCAAAATAATTAGGTTTAATTATTTTTAGCCAAAAGTTATTTGTTTTTATGTATTTTTAAATTTGAAGACTCCAGTTTTTATTAAGGGCAGTGTCTGGACCAGGTGGACTTGACCCATGGGTGCAGAGGACTTCTGGGTCCTTTAATTAGGTAGATTCAGTGATAGTTGCACTTCCAAAATAGCTCTCAAGTAAGGACAATGTTGGAAAGAACCAATACACATAGATTTACCAGAATGCTTATTCGTTTCATCAATAATTAGTATAACCACCCCAAAATGGGCAGTTCATATAGAATTCCTTACTCAACTACTGCAAAGACAATCCAAACTATGTAACTCTTACTATTTCCAAGCCAATACTTAATTACACTTGTGATACATGAGTATGTTCTCCCTCCAAAAATCCAGAACCCTACTCCTGGCAAAACACAATTCAATATTTATCCCGCAGTCACAAAGTAATTCTTCCTGAATAGATCTCCACAAGTAAAAAAAAACAATTAATTCAAATGAGCCTACTTTTTGCAGCCGTTAAAAGGGAAATGTTGGGGATGGAATTTGCCCAATTTTCTGTCTGCTTCCATGGCGGGGCAGCCTGGCCATGTGTTGCATTAGTTAACAGCTCATGTCTGAGACTCACTGAAAGGAATGTTAGGAATCATGTAGTTTATCGCCCATCTGTAAGCGAGGTCCTCAGGGATCCCATTTCTCACAGGATTTGGAAATGGCATATACTTAAAAAAAACCCAGCAGATATTTTCTGTTTTGTTTTTCTAAGATTATTTCTGTCTGCAGATTCTATAATCAGAATAGTATCCATCTTCCTATTTAAAAAATAAAGCACAGTAACATTTTCTGTACCATGATTCTAAAACATATTTTTAGCTTTGTTTTTGTTGTGTTTTCCTGTAGGGCTCCCATTAAAGTATGCCAATGAGAAGAAAAACAAAATTAAAAGCTGTTCTGAGAAATGAGAAATTAAGATTCTTAGAGCTTTTTTTTTTCTTTTCATGTAGAAAAAAAATTGGGGATTTGAGGTTGCTTTCATTACCGCTCTTCAAAAATCCCAAATAGCTTTTACCTTTTTCTCTTTCTTCTTTTTAAGCAGTTCAGACAGTTTTATTTTAAAATAACCTTCAGTTTAGAAAAAAGGAAATGTAAAACTTCAGTATGGTGGAGGAATCCGGATAAATGTCTAGGGCGCTCATGCCCCGGGTGTTGGAGGAGCAGCATTAGCTCTTACATCCGAATTCCCAGGTTTCTCTTCTCCCTTCCTTCCTTCCTTTCTTCCTTCCTTCCTTTCTTCCTTCCTTCCTTTCTTCCTTCCTTTCTTTCTCTCTTTCTTCCTTCCTTCCTTCCTTCCTTCCTTCCTTCCTTCCTTCCTTCCTTCCTTCCTTTCTTTCTTTCTAACTGCGTTTGCATAGTAAGGGCAAGATAGAATTTGAGGAGGTTAAAGGTGATGCTGTGAGAACGTCAGTAAGTGGTTTAGATAGCATCTGGGTGGCTCAGACAATTTGAGTGTCTGACTCCTGATTTCTTCTCAAGTTGTGATCTGGAGGTTTGTGGGTTCAAACCCTCCATGGGGCTCTGCGGTGATAGGACCCAGCCTGTTTGGGATTCTGTCTCCCTCTCTCTGCCCCTCCCCTGCATGCTCTCTATCTATCTCAAAAATAAATAAACATTAAAAATTAAAAAAAGAAAAAAAGAAAGTGGTTTAAGTTAATTTTGCCAGAAATATTGAGAGGTTCTCAGGGCACATGGGTAGCTCAGTCAGTTAAGCATTGGATGCTTGGTTTCAGCTCAGGTCATGGGTTTGAGCCCCACGTCATGCTCTATGGTGGCATTGCAGAGCCCATTTGTGATTCTCTCTCTCCTTCTCTCTCTCTGCCTCTCCCCTGCTCTGGTTCATACTCTCTCTGTCTCTCTGTCAAAATAAATAAATGAAGGTAAAAAAACATTGAAAAGTTCTCAAAGAGTAAACATTAGTCTCAATTCCTCCTCCTTCCCTTCTTTTTCTTTTTTTTTTTTTTGTGGGGGTGGGGGGAATCTGCCAAGCACCTGACCTTGCCCACATACTTCACACCAAAGCAGCTGAGAAAAGCCAGGTGCGTGTACCCACCTGACTTGCACCGTCAAATTTGAGAATATGATTTGACTTGACCCGTTATGGGCTCTCATTGGAACTTTGAATTCAGAGTAAGTGGCACACCAGCGTCCAAGGATAGTGGTGCCTATGGCCACGCTCTGTGTCCAGAGCTGGGAAGAAGGAACCAGCGGCAGAGGTGGGGGGTCTACATGCATTTCTGGTTCTGGTTCCCTGGCCTTGCTGGACAATTTTGGGAGCTATGTAATGTGCTTCTGGCATGTTCTTTTTCTGCTCCAATTCTTTAGAGTCGGTTTCCGTTGCTAAGAAAACAACGCTCACTGACAGGCTCTGTCTGAGATTGGGACTTCCAGATCTGGAGGTGAAAGGAAGTGTGGAAGCGTTCACTGAGGGAGGGTGAGCAGCCTTTCTAAGGTCTGACCTCCTTCCTTAAACGATATTTGTCTCAGGACACTTTCCTGGCCAAGGGAGAATGATGTAACACCTCACGGAGAACAGAGTCAAGGAGGCATAATTTCAAGGAAGAAATTAATGCCACTCTTTTCAACCTTTTCAACATTGGTTGAATTCCTATCTCTTACTAAAACAAATTTTCAATGTTCATTTTTGAAAGAGAGAGAGAAAGCAAGTGAGAAGAGGCAGAGAGAGAGGGAGACACAGAATCTGTAGCAGGATCCAGGCTCTGAGCTGTCCACCAACGCAGGGTTTGAACCCATGAACCATGAGATCATGACCTGAGCGATGTCTGGTGCTTAACGGACTGAGCCACCAATGTGCCCTGAATTCCTATCCTTCCTTGGAGAGCAATAGCTCTGGAAACGGGACCTGTGTCTTGAGGTATGATGTTGGGGTTCACTTAACTAAGACTTGTCAAACTTGTCAGTAGCTGATAGTTAATTTTTTCTGATCCTTTCCCACCCACCCATTGAATCCACTTATGGGCAGTGAGAAGTAGCAAGTCCAGAGCAAAGCATGGCTGTTACCTACTAAGGCATTCTGAGACGGAGCCTCTGAAAATGAGAATATAATTTATCAAGCAGTGTGTGTTCAATGATTCAGAAAGATCCATATGTGCTTTTGTTTCAGCCACTCTAATGAGAATATGTCAACTTCAGTTATATTCTTCTATTATCAGGCTCACTCCTGACTCAAGCAGAAAGGCTTCTTTCCAGACAGACATGTTCTTATTGCAAGGATGTGCTAGCTTTGCCGAGAGGCTTTCTTCATCAGGATCAGGTTAGGACTGAGACCCCTTCCATTGTCAAAAATCAGTATTTGATTTCTAGAAGGAATCTGACAACCTCCCAGCATCATTATCCACTGCTGACTTTGGGAAAGAAAAGAAAAAAGGGTAAGGCAATATCTTCAAGAGTGAGTGATTTTGAGGGTGTGGGATGGGCTGAAGCCAGAGGCCGACGCGAAACAAGATGTCACCTTGTTTAACAGACCAAAAGAAAATGACATCCCTTCTGGTTCCCTGCTGAAATGAAGGTCAAGTCTTCTGGTTTGGAGACAACCGGCGTCCCAAGGGGACAGAATATTTTACAGTAACCGGAATGTGTTGTCCAACAAGTAGATGGTGAAATACACAAACGGCCAAGGATTAGTAAAATGTTCTACTGAAGGGAAAATGATCCTCACCCGAATTCAGCAAAAACCCTTCTGCTTTTGGATAGCAAGAGAAACCCTGAGGATAAAAATGGGAATTTAGTGTGAGACAAATAATCTTTTTCTTTTTTTTTAAACTCAATACCCCATCTGCCTTAAGGGTGAGAGACATAAGAATCTCCATGGCAGCAGGAACTAAGTAAGGTCTGAAATGGCCGCATCTGCTCTATGTGGGGGCAGCGTCTAATGCCTTACTTGTGATGATGGCCATTTAAGGGCGGAGTGTGTATTAAGACAGAAGACAAGGTAACTATAAGAACTCCTCAGAATTTGTTTCTGTGTCCTCTCTTGGGGCGTCCAAAAACAAGATTCTTTAGCTGATGCTCTGGGCTGAGATTTTCATGCTGATTCCTTCTGGGGAATTTGCAATAGACAGTCTGCAATTCAAAGACAACATCTTCACAAGTTTGCTTTGGTTTACTGTTGGGTGGCTGTCTCTATACGAATCAACAGTCCCTTAGGAAGCTTCAAGCACTGGCAGCCCTTATGAGGACAGCATGGTAGACAGTAAAAACCGAGTCCTCCTTGGAGAAAAGTAATCTCACAGATTCGTGGATGGAAATCCTATCTGCAATTTACTTCCTCCGTCCCTCTCTTTTGAATGATGTCTGTGTTTTCACTGATGAGTTTCTGGTGTTTATTGTTTCATAACAAGCTGAGGAAGTCTTGAGATTGGCAGTTTTAGCAGATTACTAGAATTTTGGCAGCATGCTGTCACTTACCCTTTCATGTTCCAATAATGATAAACAGTACTACTTATTGAGTGCCTACTGTGTGCCAATCACTGTGCTAAGTGCTTTATGTACATTACCTTTCATTTTTATAACAAGTCTGCTCTCCTTTTAAGGATTATGGAACTATGGCATGGAGATTAGCTAAGTAGTTTTTGCACTCTAGCTGTTTTCTTACTTGTAATGATATTTGGGGTTTTTTTTTTTTTTTTGCATGTGTTCAGGGGGGGATTCTTGCTGGCATTGTGGGTGGATTAATGCACATTCTTGGTATTTCACTTCTTCATGCACATTTTCCTGTACATGTCAGTAAACACGTTGTTCGATTTTGTAATTGTTTCTGATCCTTTTCAAGTTAAAGCTGTTTACCTCTCCCGTTAGCAGGGTATCAAAGTTGGCTGTTGGCAGCTGATAGGCATTATCAGAAGCTGCAGATCAAAGATGCTTCATCAAATAGAGTGTACTTTGGCTCTGAGAGAGCAAGAGACTTGGGCATTCCTTTCCATCACAGTGATGAGACGTTAGCAAGAATTAACTAATTTGCTGTCTATAAATGTCTATAATTTGCTGTCTTCGACTCAAAGCCTTGAAACTATGCTAATACTGCCTATTATCTATTTGAAACATTCTACTGAAATTTCCAGAAACCTTAAAAATGTATTGCCTTTGAGCACACAAAATTGCACTTTCTCTAATTGCTGGGTTAGTTCCGAATGCATGTATATGAATTAGATTTTTTTTTAGTGTTTATCCACACTCTGTCAAATAAAAGAATACATATATGACATGTATGAACTAAGAGTTCTTAAATATGGATGCAAAATGAGCATCTTAGGAAAGAACTATAAGATTTTCAAACAAGATTTCCCAAAATGCTTGTAAAAGTTCTCAAAATATATTCTTCGGGATACTAACCCCACAAGTTGTTCTTTGGAAACAAGAAGGTAAGTAAATGGTGGTATAAATCTGGGGCATACTGCAGGCTTTATTTCTCCCTTGGAGAGTTAGAATGCACATTAGCATATTGGAGAATCTACAGCCTTCTGCAGTAGGAAATCTGCGCTTTCCTTAAAGCCACTTTTTCTCAAATGCACTTGACCATGGAAGATTTTTTGGGGGTCATACCTCTTAATATCCCATAGACCACACTTTGGGAAAATGCCGGACAGTGGAAATGGAAAGAAAGAGACAAGTTTCAGCTTTTCAAATGCGAAGTCTTCTACCAGAGAGGTTTTGAGAATGCTAATCCCTGTAGTCAGGTTTATGGAGGTTCGAGCCTGTGGAAGAAATTTCTGGGTTCTTCAGTACACACAGATTTGTACTGATAGGCACATAGTCAGCACTAGGTCACCTTCCAAAGGTGCACCATGTAATTTGGACCAGCTCCCAGCCCATTTCACCCCTACCCCTGGAGGACACTCTGTGCAATGGGAGGAGAGATTCTCCCCTCACCACACCACAGGCAAGAGAGGGAAGGAGGCCTGTGAAAACTGGATAATCCACCCCTGTATGTTTTTTTTAAATAAGAAAGTTGGTGCATTAGAGTTTTTTTTCTAAGTATGTCACATATATACTTATGCTTTTTTTTAATAGAAAAATAATGTTTTTGAGTAGCCTGTGATCAGTCTTTAAAAATTTTTTTTAATGTTTATTTTTATCTTTGAGAGAGAGAAATACAGAGTGTGAGCAGGGGAGGGGCATAGAGAGAGGGAGACACAGAATCTGAAGCAGAGTCCAGGTGCTGAGCTGTCAGTACAGAGCCCGACATGAGGCCGGAACTCACGAACGCAAGATCATGACCTGAGCCAAAGTCGGTTGCTCAACTGAGCCACCCAAGTGGTGTTTGGGTCGGTTTCTATGCACCGATTTCTTTAGAGCTATTAAGCAGGAAATGAATTCATATCTGTCACAATTTATTGCCTTAAAGTTGTCTTGAATGTGAATATTGCATTTCACATCCATATGTTTCTCCACGCTCTGTTATATCATTCTTGGGAGCTATTTCAGGTAGACCATGGCCCTTTCATGCTGGTCAAACCCGCTCCCAGAAAGGAAGCCGTTTCCATTAGTGCTTTTGCTTATTTAACAAGCTTCCAAACGGAAAAGGTGACAGGGCAGACAGAATATAGGAAGTAGAAGAGAGTTCTACTGGCCATAGATCAACAATTTGGATTTTAAAAGAGATTTTGTGTCTTTCAGCTGTCCTTAGAGGAAGTGGATTGGATCAGGGTGCTGTATGATTGAATTCCTGGGCCACGGCTTCTTGCCAGCTCCCTGGCAAGACCTCGACCAGCTTTCGGTCTTGCCAGCAGGTTTGTGACATGTGATTTCCGAAAAGGGCTTTCTCATCTGGATGACTACACGGTCCCCCTTGTTGAGACGGAGTCTGGAAGGATATTCATGGGCCTGGTGGAATCTCATTTAGCCTAATGTACTTGGAAATGAATTTGCTTGTCAGAGAACAATTGACAAAAGAAAGAAAAAAATGTCGATTAAATTTTGGGTCTAAAAAAAGCTGCTCTTAATCACTTCTTAAAATAGCAGCACTCCATTGGATCACTGAGCCCACGAAAATGTGCAGGCCTGAAATTTGGTCAGCTCTGTTTCGAAGATACCTTGTAAAGTCTGTGCAACACTTTGCTACCTGAGACCCAACAAAACAACAACAAAAGCCACATCGAACACACAAATGCACACACCTCAATTAACTAGAAAAAAAGCATATTACTTCCTAAGTCCGTTCCTACAATTCTTAGTATTATTCGGAAATAAAACTAGCTTTCTTTCCAGGGAAGATATATTATCAAGAATTTTTCAGTCTTCAGGGAAATCTCTGGCCCAGAGACTGTCAGGGCTACAGAATCCTGTCTGCATCTTCCGGTCTTCTGGGATACTCACCGAATATACCTCTGTCAGCGAGATTGCAAAGCATGACCCAAGCCTGAGGCAGCGTCCATGTCATTTCTACGTGACCGTGACCAAGTTAATCAGCTCCCTCAAGGGCATCTTGCATGTGCAGAAGGAGGAGACTGGAAATCTCCTTAAATCTCCTTAAAGCTAAGATTATTGGAACTTGGAGTTACCAGGCAGATAGGTAGGTAGATAGATAGATAGACAGACAGACAGAGATAGATAGAGATAGACAGAGATACATACATAACAGTAGTGCATGGAAGAGAATCTCACTGTAAGTTGAGTTTCTTGGGGAGCAGACTCTAATGGGGAGGGTAGTTTACAGGATGCTATAGTGCACGTGGGACCAATCCCTGGGGAAGAGAAGGGACAGCAGCAGGACTGGGCAAATGAAGCTGGGCTGAGATGCAGTCTCAAAAAGGCCTCAGCCAGCTCCCTGGGAAGCTTGGGTGCCTGGATGGTCTTTCAGGGCTGACGCGGTTGGAGCCAGGGCTCTGTCTCTTCACACTCTATTGGTCAGTCACAGGACTGATCTGTTCCGAAGGGTGAGGCGGCTCGTTAGCTGAAGCTGTTCCCAAAGGGGTGTCCTTCACAGAATGCCCGGCCCTCCATCCGGGAGGGAGCGCCCACCGCTAAACTCTGCAGTTTCCTTTCCTAACCTTATGTAAGAGGTATCTCACTTAATGACCCTACAGAATCAGAGCTCTGTTAGGATAGGATGTTTTATTTTATTTTATTTTATTTTATTTTATTTTATTTTATTTTATTTTATTTAAAAAAGGTTTATTTCTCATTGCCATGTAATACTCCATCGTATACATATATACCACATCTTCTTGATCCATTCATTGGGCCATTTGTAGCAAAGTGGATGGACCTCGAGGGTGTCATGCTAAGCAAAATAAGTCAGGCAGAGAAGGACAGATACCATATGTTTGCACTCACAGGTCTAACAGGAGAGCAGGAGAAACCTAATGGAGGACCAAGGGGAGGGAAAGAGGGAAAGAGAGTTGAGGAGAGAGAGGGACGCAAAACTTGAGAGACTATTGAATACTGAAAAGGAACTGAGGATTGAAGGGGAAGGGGGAGAGGGGAAAAGAGGTGGTGGTGATGGAGGAGGGCACTTGTGGGGAAGAGCACTGGGTGTTGTATGGAAACCAATTTGACAATAAACTATTTATTAAAAAAAAAGAACTATGTGCTTAGTTAATGAATACACTAGAAGCTGTGAAAATGAATTCCTTCAGATTGTCAATCTTGCTCAGGACTCTTTTTGTTTTGTTTTGTTTTTGTTTTTGTTTTTGTTTTACCTGAAAGATTCCCTACTTCCAAGATTAAAAAAATAATAAAATAGCTTAATGGGGAAAAAAAAAAGTTTATTTATTTTTGAGAGTGAGCACAAGCTGAGGAGGGGCAGAGAGGGGGGCAGGAATCTGAAGTGGGCTCTGTGCTGACAGGAGACAGCCTGATGGGGGGCTGGAACTCACGAGCCGTGAGATCATGACCTGAGTTGAAGTTGGACGCTTATTTGACTGAGCCACCTAGGTGCCTCTGGAGTGCTTCATTTTAAAGAAATATTCACGACTCAGGAGAAGCCATGGCTCCCAGGGGCAACGGTGCTAGAAGCTGGGGACAAGCTCTGCTATAAGCCACGACTTCTGTTCATCTGAGAGGTGGGAAAGGACCTTTTTTATAAAAACTTTTTTTAATGTTTATTTATTTTTGAGACAGAGAGAGAGACAGCGTGTGAGCAGGGGAGGGCAGGGAGAGAGAGACACAGAATTTGAAGCAGGCTCCAGGCTTTGAGCTGTCAGCACAGAGCCCAACATGCGGCTCCAAGGAACTTACCAACCGCAAGATCGTGACCTGAGCTGAGTGGGATGCTTAACCCACTGAGCCACCCAGGTGCCCCTCAAAGAGGTGATTTTATTAAAGCATGGGGACAGGTCCCAGGGCAGAAAGACCTGCCCCAGGGTTGTGAGGAGTGGCTGATTGTACACATCTTGGAGTTGGGGGAAGTAGGGAAAAAAGGAGGCCCCCTGAAGGACTGTCATAAGGTACAGAAGAGACTCAGAAGACACTGCAGGTCTTGTAATTGTCAAGCTAAGGTGACTTTTCCCTCCAGTTAAGGCATTAATATTAAGACAAGACAGTTGGGAGTTTATTGGAGAAATGTTTTACTTTGCCTATCTCAAATATTTGTCAATGGGCTGCAGATTATAAAGGAATTTAATTTAAAAAATTTTAATGTTTAGTATTTATTTTTGAGAGAAAGAGTGCAAGCGGGGGAGGGGCAGAGAGAGAGGGAGACACACAATCTGAAGCAGACTCCAGGCCCCAAGCTGTCAGCACAGAGCCCAGTCTGGGGCTCAAACTCACCAACCGCAAAGTCATGACCTGAGCCGAAATGGGACCTTAACCAACTGAGCCCCCCAGGCACCCCTGGAAGGCACTGTTTCAGTTGTGAGCAGTGTAGTAAATTATGTCCCAACCTTGGCATTAGTGGTCTTTCTCTCCTGCCCTGCTACCCCATGCCTGCTCCATGACACTCTCACCTTCTCCCCCTTACTTCAACCTTCTCCCTTTGCCCCACAGACAAAGTGCCCTTAAGGCACATTTTTTTGCATAAAAAATTCTTAATAAATTTTAATTTTTATTCCTAATAAATTTTTTTGGTATATGAGTAACCTTTTGATATTTTTTTATATTATATTTCACCCTTGGTAGTGAAAGTCTGACAATGAAGACTGTATTGAACTTTTTCTTTTTCTAGTATGAAAAACAGCATATGTAGGATTTAAGTGCAAACCAGAACCTGGCTTTAAACCTGGCCACAAGACTCATCAGCTGTGTCAACTGGGTACGTTGTTAACTCTCTGTGCCTCAGTTTCTTCATCTGTACAAGAAAGATGACAGTAGCACTTTTCGGAAATAATAATAGGATTTTCACAAAACACATTGTTAGGAAAATTAAGTGATTTATTTGTCAAGTGTTTAGGATAGTTCATATGTATTTTGTACATAGTAAACATTATCAAAATACGTTCTTATTATAACTTAAACAGGGGCTCCTGTGTGACTCATTTGGCTAAGTGCATGACTCTTGATTTCAGCTCAGACCATGATCTCAAGGTTTGTGGGATCAAGCCCCCTGTCAGGCTCTCTGCTGGCAACGTGGAGCCTGCTTGGGATTCTCTCTCTCTCTCTCTCTGCCCCTCCTCTGCTCATGCTCACTTGTACATGTTCTCTCTCTCTCTCTTTTCCCTACCCCCGTCTCTCAAAATAAACATTAAAAAAATAGAATAAAATAATCTAGGCATGTTATGTATATTTCTTTATCTGGAAAGGGCGGGGATTTGGAAGTGGGAAGAAGAAATTAACATTAAATACCTACTATGTGCCAGAAACCACTAACGCACAAAGATTGATTTACTTAATTCTCACAATAGACTTGTGATGCTGATATTATTCCCCTTTTAGAGATGAAGAAATTATGAATTGCAGAGTTTAAATTGCCCACTGTCATGGAGTTGGTGAGGGGTGAGCTGGTGTTCAAACCCAAAGTGACCTGGCATTCCTGGTTTGCTTTGTTCCATTTTTCTGGGTCCCTCCCAACCCATTCCCACTCCATGTTTATGATATCTACTCACAGAGGCTTTCCATTTTCCAGTGAAGAAACGCTGATGTACTCTGCAGTGATACAAACCAGAACTCCTAACTCCCATGAAAACTCCCCCTAAAACTGTTAGTTTCATTTTGTTTCTGCTGCAACACGGAACAAAGAGTAATGGCATGAAAAATATGACCTGACAACACCATTTATATTATAATTTCCCCCATCTGATGAACTTTATCCTTAAAACAATGTCCTTTATGGCCAAAAATTCGCTTACTTCTACAGTTAACTGCAAAAATTATACTTTGGTTCTTAGGGTTTGTTTGTGTTCAAAGAATTCACGAGCAAATATTTCTACAGAGAAGCAGACTCAAAGCTGGGGAGATTAATTCATAATAAGTCAAATTTTGATGCTAAAATAGTTTGATCTGAGATTACCATTGACTACAAATTGCCATCTGTGCTCGCTTGTTAAAGATGTCAAGTGTAATTAATTCCGTGGACCCACTATTTGACAGTCTGTTAAGGGAGGTGCAGGATACAGACTGTATGCTAATTTTCAAATTAATCCTGTCAAGTGGTTGTTGGCTTTGTGAAAGTAACTTCTCCTCATTTGACCAAAGCTGGAAAATCCCATAAGGGAGAAGGAAATGATCATTTATTAAAAAGACCTACTGTGTGCCAAGGACTGTGTTATGTTAATATACTCATGTTAACCTTATTCATCCTCCACTCATTCCTGTAAGGGGTCCCTGTTAGCTCCTTTACCGGGGAAAAAGGCACAGAAAATGTTTTTCTCAGATCCTATGAGACGTGAGGACTCTCACACTAGCCCTTTATGTGCAAGACTCCTTGTTAACATATGTGTGAACATCTCTGTGCAGACTGGATTTTCCCTTCTGGGTTCTGGGGGGAGAAAGCAAAGGACAAAGTCAAAGAGGAGGATCAGTTTATCATGTATTTCTCTCTCTTTTTTTTAATTAAAACAATTTTTTAAAATATCATGTATTTCTTAATTACTACTAGTGGTGGAAACTCTGAGACTTCCTCCAGGGGCTTGTGTCCTCGTGTAAGGGCTAAAGGAGAGAGGTTGGTGGATTGATCTTGTTCATGTTTGGTGACGGAGGAACGCCATCTTGGGCAGAAGCAACAGGTAGTGGCGAGGAGAGGAGATTCTGGACTGGGAGGGGTGAGTGGTGCTGCTGCTGCTTGTGAACTGTATCAGAAATAAGACATTGAAAAGAAGGTAAACCTGATCAAAGACATAATACTGAAGGGAAAGACTTGACCTAGAAAATTGACCCTGAAATTCTGTATCTCTTTCCCCAAACCTCTCCCAAGGCACTGCCTGGTTTCCTCATTTCCTGCCAGTCTTGCCCGTAGTCCTGCCTATTGGAGGCCCTATATGAGCCTACAGGAGCCTCCATAAGTGTCCTCGGTTGGAGAAGTCCTCACCAAGGGCTGCCCTCAGATGGGAGAAGGGACAGATGAGAGGATGTCCATGTCCCAATGCCGCATGGGAATAAAACACATATTGGACAACTGAGCTTGAAATGGAATTTATTGACCATGATATAACTGTAAGAGATGATGTTTAGACTCAGAAATCTATGGGAACTAAATTCTAGGAGTAGTTTGTGAGAAATTGGTTGTTTGTTTGTTTTTGAGAGAGAGCAAGTGAGCAAGGAGAGAGAGAGAATCACATGAGGGGCAGAAGGAAGGTGAGGGGGAGAGAGAGAGAGAGAGAGAGAGAGAGAGAGAGAGAGAGAGAGAGAGAGAGAGGAAAGCAGGGCTTAACCTGGGCTCCTGTTTTGTGTTTGTTTTTGTTTTTTACCTGAAGCGGGGCTCCTGCTCACCCGATGTAGGACTTGAACTCATTAACTGTGAGATCATGACCTGAGCCAAACTCAGATGCTTAACAAATGAGCCACCCAGGAGCCCGGGTTGTTGGTTTTTTAATGAACAGTCCTGAAGACCTAACCACCACGAACAACAAAGTGTCTCTAAAAAAAAGTATCTTCTTAATTTCCTAAAAATTTATTTTTAACACAAAATATCACTGGAGCTAACTTAAAGTTGAAGAGGTATGAGAAGGACCATCAAAAGAAGCTAAAAACCTTCCCCAAATAAGAATGCAACAACTTGGGGCTCCTGGGTGCCTCAGTCGGTTGAGTGCCCGACTTTGGCCCAAGTCATGATCTCACAGTTCGTGGGATTGAGCCCTGCATCAGGCTCTGTGCTGACAGCTAGCTCAGAGCCTGGAGACTGCTTCTGATTCTGTGTGTCCCTCTCTGACCCTCCCTTGCTCATGATCTGTCTTTCTGTCTCTCAAAAATAAATAAATGTTAAAACTGGGTGTTGTATGGAAAACAACTTGACAATAAAATATTGGGAAAAAAATTTTAAGAAAAAAAATGCAACAACTGACAAATGAGATTAGAAATGGCTCACAAAAGGAGCTACTAAAATTTACCAAAATGGAGCAAAAGGCTTGCTTTACTTTGAAACAAGTAATTTACAAACTATGCTAATGCTCACATTTGCTACATTGTTTACTAGCCTTTATCTCCCATAGCATGCATTTACCATGAGATGAAATGCACATTGAACCTATGAATTTGTTTTACTAATTTATTTTCATTTTAAATGTTATGCATTTTCAGTAGACACAGATATACAAATATGTACTATGATGTTCTTCTGAAATGCACTGTTCTAAATATTGTGTTTGATTTTTTAAATTAAGAAAACAGATTAAGCCCCTACTTTTTATCGTCTAACAATATCTCATTGGACTTTAACTTTTGTTGTTTGCAGTCTTGTCTGCACCTGTGCTAAGTGGGGGTAGTCTTTTGTGTTTTTATATCTGGACTTGGACATTTTTTTGGACCTTTAAATTATGTATAGTCACAAACTAAAAGGAAAAAAAAACCTTGCTTACCTTCTAGGCAAGGAATGGTAGCTAAGGAAATGCTTGCTGTTTCTTTAATATTTTTCTCCATAATTGGATCTATTTTAGCAGTCTGAGTTATTGCAGCTATTATAAACTGAACAATGGAGGAAGGCCAATTATTCCAAAGCTACACTTAATGGCTGCTCACCTAGCACAGATATCTCTCTTCAAAATCAACTGCAGCACAACATGCATTTTCGGAGGAATTCAAGAGGCAGGCTCATCAACACCATTAAATAGCATCATTTTGAAGTCTAGTGGCAGACATTAAGAATCTTGGGCCATCTGTACCTGCTTCATAGAGTTCTTGTCCAGTTGTACTCTTAACTATATTAAAAAATTTAGATTGATGGTCAGGAACTATATCAAATAATTTTGTTCCTAAAATCTTCTATATGAGCAAGACATGTTCTCATATGTCCTGTGTACTCAATATAGATGTGTTTTCCCAAAATTAGCTTCAAAATTGGCTTGAGCATAGAGCCACAAGCACTCAGGGAAATATGTCGAGGTTAAAGTCCAGATGAAAGGTACCAGTTGAAAGAGACTGGGAAATTGGGTAATAAAATTCAGTTTGGAAATGGCATGTGCAGGGCACAAACTCCTAATATGGCCTCTGTGGGTCCAAGAATGATGTCACGAAAGCAAACCTGATCCCTAACAGCTCCCAGGCTATTTCACTGACTCCTCTTTGCCTCAAGAAAAATAGTGACTGGAGGGATGTTCGTTTTCAGCCCTTTCTTGTTTTATGCGATCCCCCATTATTGCTCACCTCAACAGCTTGCCTCAGTTTCCTGAGTGCTTGGGATCCCTCCCCTCCTTACACCCTCCCAGGACACTGTCCCGAATCACCGTCTTTCCTGCCTCATCTCCACCGAAGTCTATCTGCTTGCGTTCAGTTCCCTCCGGGCATGTGTCCCGCGGAGGAAGCATAGCCTGATTTGGGAATCAGATAGGTCTGGGCTCAAATTCTGGCTTGGATACTTGTTAACTGTAAGGACCTGGGCGAAGTATTTAACTCTTTTGAGCATCAGTATGTTCATAAAATGGGTATAACAATAGGAGTTCCTAAGAAGGTTGTTGTGAGGATCCAAACACATAGTATATTTGAAGAGGCCAATATGATATCTGAAAAAGAATGGGGTCCAGTAAATGGGAGATATCATAACAGATTTGATAATACACAATAAAAAGGAAAAAAAGAGTTTCCTATTAGTGAAAAAGCTAGAAGAGAGTGTACAAATACTCTATAAAAATTGTAAAACCTTATTGGGAGAAATTAAGGAAGACCTAAACAAAAGGTGTGATATGCCAAGAACATGGATTCAAAGAGTCAATATACTAAAGATTTACACTTTTCTCAAATGAAACTTTATCAGTGCAATCCTGATAAAAATCTCAGTGGAATGATTTTCATATTGACCAACTCACATTAAAGTTTATAAAGAAATTTAGAAAAATCCCAAGAATATTCAAGACAGTCTTGAAGTAGAGTAGTAAGGAGAGAGAATTCATTCTGCCAAATATTAAAACCGCAGTCATGACTGTGTAGTATTAATATCTACAGATAGATAGACCCGTGGAAGAGACTAGTGATCATGTAAGCTAAGACAGGTTCATGTAAGTATTGATATGATATATGACAAGAAAAATGTTCCACAACAGATGAGGAAATAAATGATTGTCTTCTCATTAAATGATGTCAAGATAACTAGGTATCTAAGTGGGAAAAGAATGAAACTGGACCCCTTCCTCACACCATGTACAAAAATCAACTCTAAGCGGGTTATACACTTAAATGTGAGAGAAAAAAATGTAAACTGATTATATATTTATAAACATCTTCAGGACATTGGGAAGCATTTAAAAATATGATAGACAAAGACTAGATTAGGGCACCTGGGTGGCTCAGTGGGTTAAGCATCTGACTCTTGATTTCAGTTCAGGTTATGATTTCTTAGTTAGTGAGATTGAGCCCCATGTTGGGCTCTGTGCTGACAGTATGGAGCCTGCTTGGGGTTCTCTCTCTCCCTCTCTCTCTCTCTCTGCCCTGTTCACTTGCACGCACTCTCTTTCTCACTCAAAATAAATAAATACACTTAGAAGATTAAAATAACATTAAAGTAATTAAACTCAGGAAAAGACACCACTTTCAAGAGTGGTGAAAATACAAGCCACGGAATGAGATGACATTTACAAAACATAATCCACAAAGAACTTATATCCACAAGTCAGTTAGAAAAAGACCAACAACCCAATTAAAAAACGAGCAAAAAGGAAGTCCAGACAACCGATAAGAATAAGCAAAGATGCTTCAGCTCACTAATTATCAAGAAGTACAAGCTAAATCAGTAGAACAGATTTTCTAGAACAGAAAGCCAATGTCACCTGTACCAAGAGTGGCACAATAAAAAATCTGATAGAAACAAGTGTTGGCTAGGACGTGGGAGAATGAGAGCTTTCACGCACCATTGGTGGGAGTAGAAATCGGTACAATTGCTTTGGAATACAGTTTGCATTTTCCAACTAAATTGGAGCTCCACAGAACAAATGACACAGAGGTCCTATTCCCAGATGTGTCCCTAGAGGAATGCATGCATTTGCATATCAGGACACATGTATAAGAATGTTCTAAACAGGATTTTGATAATAGTCTGAAGCTGTAAATGAACCAAATGTGCATTAACAGTAAAATGGCCATAGCCATGAAGAGGATGAGTAAATTGTGGTATGTAGATTAGTACACTGAAATTCCTTCAACAATGTAAAAAAAAATTAGAGCTTTTCTGGGGAAAAGTATCTTACATACACAACATTGATCAAAAGAAGCTAAGTAGATAAGAATATATACAGTATATTTTTCATATATATAAAATTGAAAAATAGGAGAAACCATACTTCATAAGGGATAAAATTGTAAAGAAAAACTATGATAGCTAGGACAGGACCGCAGTAAGAATCAGGGCAGTGGTTACTTCTAAAAAGTGACAGAGGGTTTCTATTAGGAAGGTACACAGTGGGCGCCTTAGAAGGGCAAGCAGTATTTCATTTTATAGCTTGGACTTTGGTTCCCAGCATATACTACATCATCATACATTATCCTGTATACTTGGATTCTTTTTTCATTCTTCTGTATGTGTACCATATGCTATAATAAAAATGTATATATATATATATATACATACATATACATATATATATATATATATATACACACCCACACCAGAAAGAGAGTCATGTTGCTATTATTTTAAACTCCAAAATAAAGCAGTTACTATTCAGCCTGGGTGCTTTGAAACATAAAACCAATGTCATGCCGACATCTTGAGCAGCCTTCCAAGTGTCATTGATGGGCTGTATTTAATGTTAATAAGATAATTTTACGTAAATGGAAAACTTGCAACTCCCAGGCAATGTGCTAAAAGTCCAACACACATTAGCTTATTTAATCCTCCCAGCAACCCTGTGCTATTATAATCATTTTGTAAATCAGAGTAATGCATGTTCATCAGAGAAGTATTTGTGTAGAGTTTCACTCAGATGGAAAAAATGGCAGAGGTAGAATCAAACCCAGATGGATTTGACCGTCTAGAAGCCTCGCTGAGCCGCTGTTCTGTTTCACTCCCTTGTTAACGGTGAGACAGGTCATTCAGTGGAAGATCTTGAGCGTAACTAGACTGCTGTCTCACAGAGATGGCTCCTGAGGTGGGGCATCCACTCCTCCCACATACCTGAATGTGACAAGCTCCACGCTGGGCTTTGTGGCTACACAGAGGAAAAGGACACCAGCCTTGCCCTCAGGGAGCTCAGAGAGATAAGTCAACAACTAAACAAAATCAGTAGTTTATGGAAGCTCCAAAATGGGGTGGGGACAAATAAAGCTGGAGGAAGAAAACAGGCAAAGGTAAGAGAAACTGTTTCAGCCATAGCCTTTAAGCTGACCCACCAACCCTTCCTTATGACCCGTTCTTTACTAGTCTCTAACTACTTTGAAGTTAACTCTCTCCTATCACTTGTCTTTTCACTGGGCTCCAAGGTTGTCTATGCTTTGTCTTAGAAAGTACAATTCTTTTGGTTTCCCCTCTCCCCATCTCCCCGCCTCTCTTCCTGGCTTTCCTCCTCTCCTCTGCACCTCTTTCCCTCTCCTTTGCCTCTTCCTCCTCCTCATCCTCTTTTGGCTCCCTAAATCAGAACTCCCCTTTAAAGTCTGGATCACATGTGCCTTTCCAACCCTGGCATTGGAAGTGAGCATTCCTTTCCTGGTATCCTTCCACATTTTATTTATGCAATTTTTGCAGTCTATAGCATATTTGATTTTGCATCATAATTATTTATGGGCATATTTTGTCTTCCCTGGGAGAGTGCAAGCTTTTCCAGCCCAGAGACCATGATTCATTTTGCTTTGTGCTTGTCCACAGCCTTGCTGAATAGAAATGGGCACTTAACCAGAGCTCGGAGGTGTTTGAAAGCAACCTGACCAGATTTTTGGAGGTTGGATGGGTCTTTTGGAACAATGGAGTCATGAATTATATAATAGCAACAACTCTAGTACTTTAACATGTTGAGACGTTTTTAGTTGTGTTGAATGGAATTGACAAAGAGATGATATCTACAAGCCGAACACTACTGTTGTATTTTCTTTTTTTTTTGCAAGAAAAATCATTTATGAGGAAACATAGCTAAGTTTTCACATGTATAAAATATGGAAAAAATGGCTTTTCACCCAATGATTAATTCCACCATGTTCATGAATTCTACTATCAGCAGTAACAATTATAGAATTTAGAACATAAAAGGTATAAAATGCCATTTACCTTATATCAACTACTGTTTCATTTTTGCTTAATGATATTGAATAGAGTCATTAAAATCTTTTCAATGTTTCAGTTTGGAAATTTCTTCGATTTTTGTTTCCTAGTGGATTTTTTGTCATGTCTTTATTGCAGTTTTCTCTGTGACTTTCTCTCTTGGAAAATGTTTTCAGCCACCAGACCTATAGAGCAGGTAGGACATTTGATGAAAATCTATGAAAGTTTGATTACTTTTTGAGACCTTTCCTTGAAATTTCTTTATGTTTGTAAATGTTTAATGTTAAACGATCCCTAGGGAACATCACTGCATAGCTACCTAGAAGTTCAATTTAAAATACTCAAGCACATTGGAGGCTACATCCAAAAGAGAATGAATCACAGGAAAAATACAATTTTTAATGCAGGTCAATGAGATGCTAGCCTCAATTCCAAATTCCTCTTCTCCCTGACAGCGTCTGGGTACGGTTCGCATACTCTCTCTGTGACCACTTGTGTTACCCACCGAGGCTTGTGCCTCTGATCTTCCCTCCATCCGTCTCTTGACAGATAGGACTGTTGTCCTTGAACAGCATGGATCAAAATTGGCTTCTGTCTGTTGGTTGGACTGTTTCCAGGGACACACTCGGGGTACCTAGTTACTGGGGACTTAATGTAAAGAAGTACAGGGAGAGAAGGAGAGACAGAAGCCCCAGTTCTTTTGCCTCATGGCAAAGAGGAACATTTTTAAGATGCAACTTCAGTTTAGTGGCTGTCCCTGCAGAAGTGGGTGTCTAGCGCTGTGTGTACATTTCTGCAGGGGCCTCAAGTGTTTTTAATCATCCAGCAGGGAAAAATATTGACCACGCTTTCCTCAATATGTGTATTTTTTTAATTAAAAAATTTTAATGTTTATTATTTTTGAGAGAGAGCGAGAGAGAGAAAAAAAAAGACAGAGTGTGAGTGGGGGAGGGTCAGAGAGAGACACACACACACACAGAATCTGAAGCAGGCTCCAGGCTCCTAGCTATCAGCACAGAGCCCAACATGGGGCTTGAACCCATGAACTGTGAGATCATGACCTGAACCAAAGTTGGACGCTTAATCTACTGAGCTATCCAGGTGCCCCCCCATATATGTATTTTTTGAAATGTACACAAATAATAGCAATGAAGAAACAATGAGATAAAGAAATATAAATAGGTGGTCTGGTATTTTCTTGTAATGCCACAATGGTTCCTCTTGTAAACTTCACCTTGGACGTCCTTGCTTGGTTAGGGTTAACTCCATGCTTAGAGCGTCTCAGCTACCACCTGCTTCTTTTGCTGCTCCTGTAGCTAATAGGGACCTTCCTTCTATGTTAGGACATCTCCTCACTGTGGTCTCTGTGTCCCTCCACTTTTGCTTTGCCTCCTTTGATGCTGAGTCCGTCTGTATGTGTCACATGCAAACTTCATAAGGCACAGATCCAGTGAGGCCCGTCCATCACTGCTCTGTGTGGAGCTCCTGACAGAGCTTTCTTGCCAGGCTCCAGGAGAACTGCTGACTGGCCTAGAAAGCTCTGTGAGCTGTGTGTTTGGCCCTGGCCCAGCCATCTACTGGCAGCAGCACCACATTTCAGAATGACTGTCATAGATGTGGAGGGGGCCATGGGTGTGACAGTCGCTGATGGGGACCCTGCAGGCTCTGCCCACGGTGGTGGCGCCCCTCTCCTCAGAGCCACTCAACCATAGGTCGCTGCTAGGTTGTTGGTAACAGATCCTGATTTAATTCTTCTTTTCTTGTCCAGTCTTCCTCTCCAAACACCCCTGAACCCTTCCATTTCAGAGCCACAGTGTATCATTCACTGAGCTCACAATGGTAAGACCCCACTATTTTTGTTTTCTCATGTCCTTGGTAAAGCAACAGTTTTATTTTTGTTTTTATTTTTATTTTTATTTATTTTTTGAGAGAGAGAAAGTCGGAGAGGGTCAGAGAGAGAGAGAGAGAGTGAGAGAGACAGAAAACCCAGAGCAGGCTTCATGCAATCAGTACAGAGCCTGATACAGGGATTGAACCCACAAACCAAAAGATCATGGACCAGAGCCAAAACCAAGATTCAGATGCTTAACCGACTGAGCCATCCAAGAGCCCCAAGAAACAGTTTTTTTTTAAGTTTATTTATTTATTTTAAGGGGGGAGGGGCAGAGCAAGAGGGAGAGAGAGTCTCAAGCAAGCTCCATGCTGGGTAAGGAGGGAAACTCGAACTCATGAACCATAAGATTATAATCTGAGCCCAAATCAAGAGTCTGATGTTTAACTGACAAAGCTACCCAGGCGCCCCAAGAAAGATTGATTTAACCCACTCTTTGTAAGTAGAAGTCCCTGTTTCGAGGAAGGAAATAATGACTTTTCAGGACAGTCTGGCACATGTCAGGGTGTCTTCCTTGTACATTGAACCCTTACCAGGAAGGATTTTTTTGCCCACCTCTTCCACCATGTTGGAGAACTTTAAATCTAGAACCAGCTGATAACAATAATTTGTCTGGGTTCTGTTCTGTCCCGGAGCCTCTGGACATTTGTCCAAACTGTATCCATGGCACTGGATACAACATGTTTCTATGCCCTTCGTGCTCTGGAAGCCAAGAATATGCTGCTGCTTTGGAGCCCCACCCCTCCTGTGGGAAGCAGCACAGAATGAAGGCAAGAGCAAGGGCTTTGCAGCCAGACCACCTGGGGCCACAATCCAAGGCTGGCCACCTATTCATGCTGTAACGTGAACAAACCCTTCATCTCTTTGTATCTTGATCTTCTTCACTGTAAAAAAAAAAAAAAAAAAAAAAAAAACCACAATAATAATGGTACCTGCCTCAGGATTGTTGTGAGGAATAGTTGAGTTAGTATATAAATGCCTATTATAGTTAGCGTTCATTAAATTCAGGTTTTTATTATCTAAAAGGAATAATATATAGTTAACCCTTGAACAATGCAGGGGTTAGGGGCACAGATCCTCTGTGCTGTCAGAAAGTCACATATAACTTCTGGTTTTCCCCAAACTTAACTGCTTATAGCCTACCGTTAACTGGAAGCCTTACTGAGAACATAAAGTTGATTAACACATATTTTGTACATTATATGTATTATATCCTGCATTCTTACAATAAAGTAAGCTAAGGAGAAAAAAGTGATTAAGAAAATTATAAGGAAGAGAAAATAAATTTATAGGACTGTACTGTATTTATTGAAAAAAAATCTATGTATATAAGTGGACCATGGAGTTCAACCCCATGTTGTTCAAAGGTCAACTGTACTTTTGTGATTTTTCAGATTAGTGGGGCTTATTACACTTCCTGCTGAAACAACTGAAGATAAATAAAGTGGAAGGATGGGTTTCATTACCTGTGAAATGCAGGAACCGCAAGCCCATATCTATCTCGTTCACTACTCTGTCCTCAGTGCCGAGCCCCATTCCTGATGCAGTGTAGACACTCGATAAATATTAGTTATTGGGTTAGAAAATGCTAGAAAATATAATTACATAAAAGTGAGTATTCTTAAAGGGGTTTTAATACATTTTTTATTTGTTAAAAGAGAATGAGGTGATGGCCATAGACTCTAGGAACATGCAGCAATGATCATTTCTGTTTATTGAAAACTTCCTCTTTCCCCAGCCCAGTATCTTATGTACTTTTCATAAAATCCTTAGAGGTAGATTAGTAATCACATTGTCAATGGAAAACTGATCTTCCCAGAATTTATGATCTTCACAGAGGTCACAGAGCATTCAGTGGCAGAGAGAGGATTTGAAGCAGGGTGACATGGATGGTTTCTGAAATCCGTGCCCTTTCTGCTGCTCTTTTCTCACAACAGTGAGGACAGCTCAGAGGAAGAGCCCCTATCCAGAGCCTCAAACGTCTAGAAACTTGAGAGAAAAGAGCCACTGGGATGTATAGATCTCAGACTTCCTAGGGTGTCACTTATACCACCTGCCATCATTCAATTCCTAAACTGGTCATCATTTGATGTTCTAATCAGTTGATCTGATTAGAATTAAGAGACAGAGAAATAACTGTACTAAATTCAAGTGCTTGATGAAACTTCTTGCTTGATAGTTCTTATTTAAAAAGTGCAGGATATAGTTGCTGTATTATGCAAGAAGGATCAGGAACTCAAAGATATACGTTTAGGAGCTAGGGGGGAAATTGTAGAGTGTGGAACGGGGCAAATTCATTTCAACATTTTGTTACCACCTGCAAAAGGAGTCAAGACCTACTTACCTTCTAAACCAAAGGGGAATTCTCAGGAAGCATTATTTAATGCATAAAAATCAGTTTTTTAAATAACTAAGATAAATGCTAAAAATAACTAGGCAATAAGCCTCTTTTAAATATTTAACCATAGTATATTGCGAACATGACTTACATTCAGATTGTGTCCTGATTTGGATATTTTGTGTTTCTACAGTTTACTCTGTAGATCACTAATCAAAATTAAATAGTGACTATGTCTAATTATGATGATAAGTTTTCACAGGATGCAAAGAGAATGACAATTTTAGAAATAAATGCTTTTGTTCTGAATGAATTCACTCTGAAATCATTTGCTGCTTAGATGAGTAATTTGTTGAGATAGTTTTGAGAGAAGGGATTCCAAATGGAAGTAATGAGATGAAATGAAAGAGCAAAAAAACTTGGGACAAGTATCAAGAAAATGTAAGGTTTTAAACACTTAAACTGGGTGAAAGCCTTCCTGGGGAACAGGTCAAAGTCCTGGGCATTGATATTAGCTAAACCCCACATGATTATGAGGCTGTTTATTCAGCTGGAAATATTCCTAAACACCATTCAAGAATACTATCAAGCACACTTCTATTGTTATCTCTTAGATCTTGAGTAGGTTAGACTTCGGTGTCTATGAATAAATAGGTAATTATTCCCCAAAGTAATTTTCTTTAGAAGTATAAATTGTCTTATACTTTTACATCCTGGGAAGGATGGGGATTTTTATCTCGAACTGTCACCTGATCTGTTGTGGGACTGTAGACTTGAAGGCAGGAAACTTGACCTTTCCAGCTTAATCAGCTGAAGGTTCTCTTGTTGGGAATCCTTAAGTGAAGTAAACACAAACACCTCCAACCCAGATAACAATGCGGGCATATTCAGTCTGCCTGGGTGTTTTGGGGGGTATCAGGAACTTTTCTACATTCCCCAGCAGTTCTACAGAGCAGCCAAGATGGCAAACCACTTCGGGAACAGCTGAGGTCTGCATCTTATTACTTACCTGCAGTACAAATCTGTCTCTACTCTTCTGACTCTAGAGTGTTTGGTGACTGCCTTTGTGGTTTTGCCTGAACTTGAGGAAAATGGTCTATAAAACTGCTACCAAGGTTCTTAACTGTGATGGTTATTATTTTTTTTAAGTTTATTTATTTTGCAAGAGAAAGAGAAAGAAAAGCAGGGGAGGGGTAGAGAGATAGAGAGGGAGAGAATGCCAAATAAGCTCTGCACTGTCAGCAGAGCCCGACGTGGGTCTTGAACTCACGAACCTTGAGATGTGACCTGAGCTAAAATCAAGAGTTGGTGACTTAACTCACTGAGCTACCAGGAGCCCCTGTGATGGTTAATTTTATGTGTTAATTTGTGTGGGCCACGCATGTCCAGATTACACTTTATTCCTGGGTGTGTCTGCGAGGGTGCATTTGAGCCACTGGACACAGTAAACTAGATTGCCCTCCTCAAATGGTTGGCCTTACCCAGTCTGTTGAGGAATTCAGAAGAACAGATGGCAGAGGAAGGAGGAATGTGTCCCCTTTTTCGCCTGCCTCACAGATTGAGCTGGGCTACCTTGTCTCATATTCTGCTTTCTGAGTAGGATTTATGTCATTGGCTCTCCTGATTCTCAAGACTTTGGACTTGGGCTGAATTACACCACCGACATTCCTGAGTCTCTGGTTTATAGGCTCCATATTATGGAATTTATTGACCTTAATAATTGCTTAAGCCAATTCTTCCTTAAATATATCTTCTATTGCTCCTATATCTCTGGAGAATGCTGACTAATTCAGTAACACTTTTAAACTCATTGACACCTTAGAGAATCTGATAACAGCAACAAACCCTTTTCCAGAAAAATGCACATTATCATGGATGCAATTCAAGCATGTTTTAGAGCCCCCAAATTCCATTCCTAAAAATCCGAATTAAAGTCCCTATCTTACTTAGATAATGCCTGAAACCAGATGCGCCATTTTTACCTAACTGGAGCTGTTGCCTCAGAAGCCTGTCCTTGAGCCCAAGAGACTAGAAATTGTCATGTCCTTTCCCAAAGAAGCAAGAAGGACCATTTCTGAAGCCTAATGCTGAACTTCACTGAGGTGGCCATTCAAATATTATCTGGAACCCTAGAGGTGCAGAAACAAAAATATAATTCAACTCCAGCGTAGAATGGGGAACTTGCAGCCTCATAAATGTTACATAAAAATGCCATGGGGTGAATTGCTTTGGTCTGGTTATCAGAACCAATCTTAGCAGCAGAGCACATGGAATGGACTTGATTGGGTTATTGGGTCTCACCCCTGCAGCTGGAAAAGAGTGGATGGAGACTATGGGGGCCACTGTGGAAACAGCCACAAAGCCAACACACGTTCTCTGTGGTTTTCCTGCCGCAGCTCGAGGGCACAGCAGATTTGCTGCAGAACCTTCCACCACATGCTCTGGGAGCTCGTGACCCCCCGGAGATGGCCACATCTCCAGTGTCCGTCACTTGTCAGGGCTCTCAATGTCTACGTCTACTCTCAAGCACTTTTAAAAATGGTTTCTCCATTATCGAAGGGCTTGGTTTCCCCCTAAAATTTAAGAAACTGTGTGATCAGTACATACAGGTTTGTCGTATGCCCATTTGAATGCAATTTAGTATCGAGCAAGAAACATTTGAAACTGGATTGTTTTGTTTCATAATTCGTTTAATTAAGAAATAATGGTTTGACTCAGAGCTCCTCTAAGTATTCATCTAATCTGAGATATTTTTCGCCATTGTAAAGAAGAAAGAAACAATGCCATCTTTAATAGAAACAAAAAAAAAATGCTCATCAGTCTGTTTATTTGAAACGTTTAGTTTTTAGGTTTTTATCTACCTTTCTGCTTGGCAGTGCTCAAAGTCAGAAAGGCCAGCTGAAATGAAGGATAACCAAAAAGACATTGTTTCCAAGAGAAAATTTGTTTAGGTCATTAACTTTAGTAGATACTAAAAAATAGGCAAATATCAACACCTCTCAAAAGGCAATGCATTCAGTTTAGGGATGAATTGTGCAAAACTGTCAAGTAATGGGTAATTAATACTTCAAACTGTTGAAGAGTATTAAAAAAGAAAAGGAAAAACTTCCTTATTTACTCTATATAGCCAGCATAAATCTGAATTCAAAATTGGACAGGAATGGTACTTAAATAAAGGGAATTACAATCTAACTTGAAAATATAGATTCAAATACACAAATAAAATATTAAGAAATCAAATCCAGTGGGTGTGGTAGCTAGGGGGAAAATTGCAGAGTGCGGAGTGGGGGCAATTAATTTCAGCCTTTTGTCATCATCTGCAAAAGGAGTGAATGCCTACTTACCATCTAAACCAAAGGAGAATTCTCTAGAAACATTATTTAATGCTTAAAACAAGTTTTTTTAAATAATGAAGATAAATGCTAAAAATAGCTAAGCAATAAATCTCTTTTAAATATTTGACCATCGTGTACTGCAAACATGGGTATATATTCGGGAAAATTGCATGATGACCAAGTAGGTTTCATCACATGATTATAAAGATGATTCAATACCAGGACATCTATTAACCTAAGTCACTATATAACAATTGAAAAGAGAGACCACGTTCAACCCTCAATCATAATAATGATTATTAAAACACTATAAAAAGAATAGTAGGGAACTTCCTTAAATGCCAAGATAAACATGATGACCAAAACACATTTACACTGAAATTGGCGAGAAGGTGAGGATAAACACCGTCACTGCCGCCATTCAATATTTTTTGGCCATTCTAATTATTGGAATAAGCCAAGAAAAAGAATTAGGTAAATGATTGAAAAACTATTGGGACTTATAAGAGAATTAAATTGCAGATGAAAACAAGAACATAGGAAATTGATGGCATTCATAGTTACCAGTTAGAAAATGTCACAAATAAAATAATGTCACTTACAATTAGCAACTTATCTTTAAAAGACTCGAAAAGAAATGTTAGAATAGAACTATATGAATAAAACTAAAAAAATGTGTAAGGCATAAGTCAAGGCATATATGTATCATTTCACAGAGACATATATAAGCACATGAAAGCATATCAAGGCATCCATTACCTCGATGGGAATATCAATATTATAAAGATATCACATCTACCTCACATTTATTAATAAATATAACGTTCATCAAAATTCCATCAAAATTTTTGTTAGAAATCTGAATTTTATTCTAAATATCACATGATAGAGAAAAATGAGTAAGAGTAACAGAGACATTAATGAAAAAAAAAAACAGAGAAAAGGGTGAATCTTCCGGCCGGCAGGAGAACATATGTAGTGAAGCTGGTAAGTAAAACACTGAGGCAGTGCCTGGAACTGGACACAGCCGCCAATGAAACACAAGAGTCCTAAGACAGAATCCCCCGTAAATATGGGGATTTCATTTTGATCTAGGTAGCATTTCAAGTACGAGAGAAAGGGTAAGCAATTTAATAAATGGTTACTGGATAATTTCCCACACATTTGAAAAAATATTACAGCCCCTATAAAGTTCCTACATTTACAAGTGAGGTATTTAAGAAGGGAAAAGAATCCCACTTGGAAGATGATTTGTCACTCTCTAGAAAAATCAGAAAACAAAATTATAAAGAAAAATTCTAAAATTATTAGAAGGAAATATAGGAAAATGTTTTGATAATATTGAGTTGAGGGAGGCCTTCTTAGACAAGGCAAAATTTTAGAAGCACAAAGTTAAATCAAACAGCCTCTTTTTTTTTAAGTTTATTTATTTATTTTAAGGGAGGAAGGGGCAGAGAGAGAGAGGGAAAGAGAGAATCCCAAGCAGGTTTCACAAAGTCAGTGCAGAGCCCAATGTGGGGCTTGATCTAATGAGACCATGAGATCTTGACCTGAGCCAAAATCAAGAGTAGGATGCTTAACTAACTATAGCACTCAGGCACCCCTCTTTTAAAATAATGATATAAAAAAGACAATAGAAGCAGATTAAAAATAGAAGAAATAAGACTGAGAAAATGTTTACAACATATTTAATAGGTAATGGTTACTCTCCAGAACATGTAAAAAGAATATCTAAATCAATTTAAAAAACCCAAAATAGTTGAAAGATATGAATAAACAATTCATGGAAATGGAAATAAAAAAGGATGCATGAAAAGATCATTAATGTCAAAGGTAATTAAGGAAATACAGATAAAACTTTAATATATTTTAACCATCCAACTGTCAAAATCAGAGAAAATGTTTATCTCCATTATTTGGTGAGGATGCAGGAAAAAAATGTATTTCTATAAACTGTAGGTAAAAGTATAACTTGATATAGCCTTTCTGGAAATCAATTTGCCACTTATATAAATGATAGAAAGTTCCTATGATTTGGCCCATCCATTCTATTTCTGGGATTCAAGTCTTTGGAAATATTTACACTTTAATCTAGAAACATATGTACAGAGATGTTCTAGAATTGCTTTTCAGCATAAAGAATTGGAAATAATCTAAATCTTCAGCAAAATATGGTATTTCTGCTGCTACTGAATACTATACAGCCTTTAAAAATAATATTGGAAAATCATAAAGTCACAAAATATATAGCCAGTAGATACCATTTATAAATCTTCCACAACCTAAATGTGTGTGTGTGTGTGTGTGTGTGTGTGTGTGTGTGTGTGTGTGTGTCTGGGTGGGTGGGTGTCTGTATACACCTTCATAGGAAAAGGTTAGGAAAGGTCTATCAAGTACTGGTGGCCAACATTATGTCATTTATTTCTATTTCATTTCAGTTTTTTACAACAAGAGTCTATCATATGCTGAGTAATAAAAACATAAAAATAAAAACATGGTATGAAGAATTTTAATCACATCACAGAACACGATGACCATGAATTCCCACTGCCCGCCCTTCTCTACCTGAGCGAATAGATACTCTCGACTACCCGTCAGGAAAACAAAAGTGTTTAATCTTCCTCTATACGACAAAATCTTTCAGTTGAGCACTAAAGTACAATATGAGATTTTTTCACAGAGTGAAAAGTGAAGCATGAACTAGGAGAAAATATTCACAATGCATATACTTGATGAAGGACTTGTATCCAGAATCAGTTAAAAGATTAAGTGGAAAACTCCTATTAATCAATAAGGTAGAATACCA
The DNA here is from genome assembly GCF_006229205.1 of Suricata suricatta. Classification (NCBI taxonomy): domain Eukaryota; kingdom Metazoa; phylum Chordata; class Mammalia; order Carnivora; family Herpestidae; genus Suricata; species Suricata suricatta. Next base: position 121,495,711 of record NC_043709.1, read on the forward strand.
AATTAAAAAGAAATGGCAGAAGCACATCAGGAATGGTAGAGTAAGAATCTCAGAAAGCCTACTCCTCCATAAAAGTAGTCAAAACACTGATAAAAACAGTTAAAATATAAACTTCTTTCACAACTCAGGAAAGTAATTAAAGGCTTACAACAATGGAAGGAGTTCTAAAGACGTCACACAAAAAGAAAACTACAGACCAATAGACTTATAAGATTGACATAAAATCCTCAAGAAAATATAAACAAATATATAAAATTAAACATAAAAATGTGGAATAAAAGCAAGACTTAAAAAGAATTGTAGGGGCATCTGGGTGGCTCTGTTGTTGGGAGTCAACTCTTGATTTAGGCTCAGATCATGATTTCATGGTTGTGATACTGAGTCCTGTGCTGGGCTCTGTGTTGAGGGCGGAGCCTGCTCAAGATTCTTTCTTTCCTTTTGTCCCTCTCTCTCATTCATGTGCTCTTTCTCTCTCTAAAACAAAAACAAAAACAAAAACAACAAACAAACAAACAAACAAATATTGTAGACAATGACTAAGTGGGTTGATCCCAGGAATGCAAGGTTGACTTAACAAACAAAAATCAACCAGTATAACACATCAAATTAATAAATAAGATAAACAAAAGATCAAGAATCACATGATGTTAATAGGACCAAAAAGTTTTTTTGACAAAACACAATGACTTTTCACGAGAGAAACACTCAAACACTCAACAAGCTAGGAGTAGAAGGAAATTTCTGAAATTGATAAAGGTCTTCTATGATAGACCCAAAGCTTAACACTTCATAGTGAAAAACTGAATTCTTTCTCCTTCAAATCAGGAACAAGACAAGAATATCCATATTCATCACTTCCATCCAACACATATTAAAGGTTCTAGCCTGTATTTAAGTAAGAAATGAAATAAAAGGCATCAAGATTAGAATGGAAATAATGAAACTATCTCTGTACATAGATGACATAAGCTTACACAGAGAAAATCCTAAGGAGTTGCACACACACAAAATGTTAGTATTCATAAACAGGTCAGCCAGGTTGTAAGATACAAGATATAGAATGAATATGGAAAAGTCAACTGCATTTCTATATGTTAGCAATGAGGAGTCTGACAATGAAATTAAGACAACAATTCCATTTACAAAAGAATAAAATACTTAGGAATAAACTTAACAGAAGAAATACAATATTTGTACAATCAAAACTCAAAATCTTGTTGAAGGAGATGGAGGAGGACTTAAATAAGTAGAAAGACATTCTATGTTTATGGGTTGGAAGTTTTAATATTACAATGGCAATGCTCCCCAAATTAATCTACAGATTCAACACAATCCTTATCAAAATCCAGGCTGAGTTTTTCTAGGAATTACCAAACTAAGCCTAAAATTCATATGGAAATGCCAGGGATCTAGAATAGCCAAAACAATCTTGAAAAATTTGGAGGACTCATACTTTCTGACTTCAAAACTGACTACCATACTACTATCACCAAGAATATGGGGGCTTCACATAAAAATAGGCATATGGATTAACAAAATAAATTGAGAGCACAGAAATAAACCTCTACATTTATGGTCAATCAATTTTCAATAAGGATACTAAGAAAATTCGAGAGAAAAAACCAGTTTTTTCAACAATTGGAGTTGCAGCAACTGTATATCCATATATGAAATAATAAGCTTTTGATCCCTACTATACCATATACAAAAATTAATTCACAATGGATCATAGACATACATGTAAGAACTAAAACTTCAATACTTACAAGAAAACTTGGGAGTAAATTTAAAAATATTTAACATTTATTCATTTCTGAGAGACAGAGCACAAGTGGGGAAAGGCAAGAGAGAGAAGGAGACACAGAATCTGAAGCAGGTACCAGGTTCTGAGCTGTCAGCACAGAGCCTAATGCAGGGCTTGAACCCACAAACCATGAGCTCACGACATGAGCTGAAGTTGGATGCTTAACTGACTGAGCCACCCAGGCGCCTTAAGATCTTAAATCATGCAGTGGTTTCTAAGGTATGATACCCAAGGCACAGATGATTCCATAAAAATGCAAACTTGTGTGTGTCAAAGAACACTATCAAAAAGCAAAAAGACATCCCATAAAACGGGAGAAAAAGATTTGCCAATCATTTATCTGTCAAGGGCAATGTACTCAGAATACATAGACATCTTTTGTAATTCAACGATGAAAAGAAAAACAGCTCCTGTTAAACATTAAAGAATCTGAAGAGACTTTTCTCTCAAGAAGGTATACAAATGATCAGTAAGCACATGGGAAGATGCTCAGATCATTAGTCATTGAGGGAGGAAAAATGAAAATCACAATGAAATACCAGTTCACACTCGTTAGGATGGCAACTCTTTTTTAAAAAGACAGGTAAGGGGCACTTGAGTGGCTCGGTTGAATATCTGACTTTGGTTCAGGTCATGATCTCATGGTTTGTGAATTCCAGCCCTGCATCTGACTCACTGCTGTCAGGGCAGAGCCAGCTTCTGATCCTATAACGCCCTCTCTCTCTGCCCCTCTCCCGTCCATGTTCTCTCTCTCTCAAAAATGAAAAATAAAAGGCAGTAACAAGTGCTAATGAGGATGTGGGGAAAATGGAAACTCCATTCATTGCTTGTGGTATTTTAAAATAGTGCAGTGGCTTAGAAATTTGGCAGTTCCTCAAAATGGCAAACATAGAGTTACCATATGACCCAGCAGTTTTTCTTCTAGGTATATATCTGAGAGGATTGAAGGTATATGTTTCTTTAAAAACTTGTATGCAAATGTTGATAGTAGTATTATTAATAACAACCCCAAATAGGAAACAATACAACTGTCCCTCAAGTAATGAATAGACAAAAAAGAATGTGGCATGCTCTTTCTCTTCAACAAGGTGTCTGAGCAGAGGAAGAGATGCAGATCTTTGTGAAGACCCTGACAGGCAAGACCATCATCCTCAAGGTCGAGCCCAGAGATACCACTGAGAATGTCAAAGCCAAAATCCAAGGCAAGGAGGGCAACTCCCCTGATCAGCAGCATCTGATTTTTGTGGGCAGACAGCTGAGGATGGTCGCACACTCAGGCTACAACATGTGGGAAAAGTCCACTTGGTTCTTCCCCTGTGGGATAGGAACGTCCAACCCTCCCTCCGCCAGCTGGCCCAGAAACGCAACTGCGACGGGATGATCTGCCCCAAGCGTTATGGTCATCCGCGCCCTAGCTGTCAACTAACACAGGAAGTGTGGCCATACCAACCACACCTGCGCTCCAAGAAGAACATCAGATAAGGTCCCTCTACTCACTCTTCCTGAGCTGGCAGGACGCCCAGCGTCCTGGGCTTCAGCAGAGTTCCTCTTTCATTGAAGAAAAAACAAAAAAACGTGGCATAACCGTATAAGGGAATATTGATCAACATTAAAAAGAAAAGAAATCCAGATACATGCTACATACATGGTTGAACTCTGAAGACATGTTTAGTAAAAAAAACCACACACACACAACTAGTCACAAAATGTCACACAATGAATGACCTTCCTTTTAATTATTATTATGAAATGTCTAGAATAAGAGTATAGACTGAGAGTAGATTACTGGTTGTTAGGGGCTGGGGTGGGGGGTGGATGCAGAGGACTACTAATGGGAAGATGGTTTCTTTTGGGGCAATAAAAATGTTCTGAAATGAGATGATGCTGATAATTGTATAACTCTGTAATATACTAATACCCAATGCATTTGTACTGCAATACCATGGAATTTATGGTACGTGAACTATATCTCAATAAAGCTATTATTTAAAAAATGGGCAAAAGACTTTCATAGGCAGTTTCTAAAAGAGCATATCTAACTGACAGTAAGCATATGAGAAGATACGCAATATCGTTAGTCATGAGAAAATTAAAATTAAAACCACAACAAGATACCACCACACACCCACTAGAATGGCTAAAATTAAAAAGATTGACAACACCCAGTTTGGCAACAGGGACCAACTGGAAGTCTCATACACTGCTGGTGGGAGTGTAAATTGGTACAAACACTTTGGAAGACAGAATTATAACTAAAACTAAATAGATGCCTACTTTAAGATTCCCAGTAATTCTATTCCCAAATGTATGTTCAACAGACATGAATAGAAATCTCCACAAAAAAATCAGAGTAGGTTTTTTGGGGGGGCTCCCGTTTACCACCCTCTCTCTATTTCTCTCACTCCCCAGGCCCTGTCAACCACTTTCTTAGTTGGCTTTTAGGAGTTTGACATTTTTCTTTTTAGATTCCACACATAAGTGATGCCATATCTGGTTTATTTCAGTTAGTATAATTGCCCTCCAGTTTTATCCACGTTGTCACAAATGACAGGATTTCTTTCTTTTTAAAAGCTGAGTAATATTCCATATATATTTCAGTATCGCATTTCTTTTTTTTTTTAGTTTATTTTTATTTATATTGAGAGAGATAGAGAACAAGCAAGGGAGGGACGGAAAGAGGGGGAGCTAGGATCCTTCAGCCCAGAGCCAGATGCAGGGCTCGAACTCACGAGTCATGAGATCATGAGCTGAGCTGAAATCATGAGTCAGATGCTTAACTGATTGAGCCACCCAGGCACCCCTCAATAGCACATTTTCTTTACCCATTCATATGTCAATGGATACTTGGATCGTTTCCCTACTTGGGCTATGTGAATAATGCTGTGGTGGCCATCAGAGTGCACAGAGCTCTTCCAGATAATGATTTTGTTGCCTTTGGAGGTGTATCCAGGAGTGAAAGTGCTGGATTATCTGGTAGTTCTGTTTTTAGTTTTTTCAGGAATGTCCACAAGGTTTCCCATCATGGCTCTACCAGTTCACATTCCTACCAACCGCTTTTCCCCACTTCCTCACCAGCATCTGTTACCTCTCTTCTTGATAATGGACATTCTAACTGCTATGAGGTGATGATTTCTCATTGTGGTCTTGATTTGCATTTCCCTGATTAGTGATGTCAAGCACTTTTTCATGTGTCTGTTGATATTTTGTATGCCTTTTTTGAAAAAAGGTCTATTTGGGTGCTTTGCCATTTCTTCATTGGGTTATTTTATTTTTGTTTTCATTAAATTGTTTTTTTATTAATCTTTTATCAGATATGTGGTTTGCACATATTTCTTCCCATTCCAAAAGTTATGGAAATTTTTTCATTTGAAGTAGTCCTTCTTGTTTATTTTACTTAAAAAATTTTTAATGTTTATTTATTTTTGAGAGAGAGAGAGAGAGAGAGAGAGAGAGAGATCATGAGCAGGGGAGGTCAGAGGAAGAGAGAGACACACAGAATCTGAAGCAGGCTCCAGGCTCTGTGCTCTCAGCTTAGAGCCTGATGTGGGGCTTGAACCCTTGAACCGTGAGATCATGACCTGAGCCGAAGTTGGACACTCAACCGACTGAGCCACCCAGGTACCCCTTGTTTATTTTACTTTTTGTTTGTTTGGTGTCAAATCCAAAGAAATGATGCTAAGACCTTTGTCAAACAGCTTACCACTTATGTTTTCTTTTATAGGTTTTATAGTTTCAGGTCTTACATTTAAGTCTTTAATCCATTTTGAGTTGGTCAGTGTGTATGGGGTAAGAGAAGGGTACGATTTTGTTCTTTTGAATGTCTGGTTTCCCCAACACTGTTTACTGATGAGACTGTCCAGAACAGCTAGACATTCTTTTCTGATTTTCTTCCCCAAAAGACAGAAGTAAGAATTGATTTTGGTAAGGTCTCCTAATTTTAAATGTTGAAACTATTTCATATGTGGTTTAAAAACCACTCTGCATGCCTAACAAAGCACGTTGGTATGTTCCATTCAGATCATGGACTGCCATTTTGCAGCATGTGCGTGACACTACTCTTGTCCTCTTTTCTGGGGTTAAGTAATTATAATAGAATTCTTATTTAAAGTGCAGTTATAATTAGCTACTTTGCAGTAATATATAATTAGTAAAATTCAATAGCGAGAGTTTTAGTTCAGTAAGGATGACATAAAATTAACAGATAATCCATTTGTCTGGGAGTTAATCTATTGTGGAGCAAGGTAATATTCTTTCTTTTGTGAAAAACTGTAGTAAAATATGATATATTCTTAGAAACATTACTGGCAAGTAAAACAGAGAATAAGAAGGAATAATGCAATAGGAATGCAACCAAAATAATAGCACAGAGAATTAGGGAAAAGAGAGACCTAATGACAGAATGTCAGCCTTGTAAAAAGCGTTTCAATATATAATCTCCTGAACACAATAAAATACTAATTCTTTCCTGTTTTTACTGATTTCATCTAAAATATTGCAGTTTTCTCTAAGCTAGGTTGTAGCTTCCATGGGTACAGGTTAATACAGCAAACCTTGGCCATTAACAATATATCACACAGGTAGAATTTACTACCTGGTAAAGTGAAAGAATTTCTTTAGGGTCACATTTCAGGGAGGTGATTGAGCCTGGGGAGAACAGGAGGCCTCTGGGATGAGTCTGGGCTGGATTTTGAGTTGGATACTAAGCAAATCTTGTAGGCGGTGAGGAAGATGCTTTCTGACAGATGAGGAAACCATCGAAAAATAGTAAGGCTGCCAGGCTGATGAATCTTATTTCTAATGAAAAGAAAGAGAGTCAATCCTTTTTGTATTTGTGCAGCAGAGAAAACACACTTGAGTGTTCCATCACTCAAAGCCCAATGGGTAAATATAAGTGCTCTAACTTACAGTGCTCTGTGTGATTATCTGCAGAAATGAAATCGTCCATTAGTATTAGTCCTCCCTGGGCTGCCTTAACAAAGTGCCACCTACTGTGTGGCTTAAAACAACAGAAGTTATCACCCCATGGTTCTAAAGGCTAGAAGTCTGAACGGAAAAGTCACCAGGGCCATGCTGTTTTGGAAGGCTTTGGGAAAGGGGCTTGCCTTTTCATAGCCTTCTGATGGCTCCTGGCAATCCTTAACCTGTAGCTTCATTGCTCCAATTTCTGTCTCCATTTTTACATAAGCTTCTTTCCTGGGAATGTGTCTGCAAATCTCTTTCTCCTTTAGGGACTCCAGTCATTGGATTTAGGGCCCACCCTAATTCAGTATGACCTCATCTTAGCTTGATTGCATCTGGAACGACCCTATTTCCAAATAAGGACCCAGTCAGAGGTGCCCAGGGTTGGGACTTCACCATAATCCTTTGCTGGGGACACAATTCAGCTCATAGCAATGACCACAGCTTGTGTAACTGTGGAGAAGGCCCACAAAAGTAAAATATAAATCTTTCCTTCAAGGAGTTTCTGTTATATGAAAGATGCAACATAAACACAGGTACAATTTAAGTATAATCATATGCATAAAATATGAAGAGTCATCATTTCCGAGCTTGAAGAGGTATTCAAAATAATCCATTCCAAGCCCTCATTTTCCATATGATGTGAAGTGGACTGGAGCTACCATTGTTTTCTTATGATATATGACATTTTAACTTATAAATAGGCTAAGTTTTTGATCTTTTTCTCCCTTTGATATATCCAGCAGGTATTTCCCAGCACAGAATCACAATATTATGAATTGATATTACTTTATGATTTTTATGTTTTTATACTTCTACTTTTGTGTAAATCATAATATAGAATGCTAATTAATGCTCTTCTCCAAATCACCATTTTTCATCTAACTTACTATAACTATACTGATGACAAATACAATATTTTTCAATCTGTTTTCTTTATTTTTATTTATTTCTTTATTTTTCTTCATAAATTTGTCTATTCCCGAGTCAGGATCTAATTGTTGAACTTCTGTGGTTTTAGAATTATGTGATAAAGAAAGCCTTTTCAGTCTTTTTTTCCCAAATATAATTTGGCTCATTTCAAATTGTTCTCCGAGTATAATTGTAGTATCATTTTTGAAAGTTTGAAATAGATTTTGTTTGGAATTACACATGAGATTGCATTGCAATTATAGAATCCTGCCAAGGGATGGCAGAACCAGAGTGTGATACAGAAGGTGTTCATATGCAGGGGGGAAGTGCGGGGGGTGGGGGGGAGCGGTGGAGTCTAGAGTGGGCTGTCAGGGCCCCAGTAGAATAAAGAAAGAAAACATGTAGAACTGTCACTTGGCATTAGGTATCAAAGCCTGAGTAGGACCTGTGGGACAACCACAAAAGTGGGGCCAGCCTAGTGGGGGGAATCAGAAGGTCATGGCTCATGTCCATGGTATTCCAGCTAAGGATGCCTAACTTGAATTCAATCACAAAGAAACATCAGGCAAGGCCAAATTGAGGTACATTCCACAAACAACTGGCCTATAGTCTTCTAAATATCAAGGTCATGAAAGTCAAGGGAATACTAAGGAGCTGTTAAGACTGAAGGAGACTAAAGAGAGATAACTAAATGCCATGCGTGGTTCTGAACTGGATATTTTCGCAGTAAAAGATTATTGAGATAATTGATGGAAATTGATTAACAGTTAGATGGCAGTAATAAATCAGTAACAGCTTTCTTATTTGAATGGTTGTGCTGCCTTATATGGAACATCTTTGTTTGTGGAAAAGACACCCTAGAGGTTTTAGGTGATAGGGAAACAGGGAAAGCAACTTACTTCAAATAATTCGGAGAAGAGCAGGTTTTTGTATTGTCCTTCAACATTTTGTACCTAGGTGATTACTTCAAAAATAATTTTTCAAACAGAAAACAATTGTGTGCTGAAAATAAATGAATAGACTAAATTGAAAGAGAATTGAATGTTTTCAAGATTGAATCTTCCCATTTAGAACATTTAATGTACCTCCATTAATTCAATTTTCTTTTTGTTTTTATATTGTCCAAGAAATTGTTTCTTCTGTATAGGCTTTGATTATTTCATTCTTAGGCATATCATAAGGTTCTTGTTATTGTGAACTTGTGAATGGGATCTTTTTTCCATCTTCCACCTTTATTGGCATACAAAAAATCTATTTAGATTTATATGTTTATTTTTTATCTTGGGTACTCAGCTGACTTGACCTTTTATTCTATTTTCAGTTGTTTGTTTTGTAATTTCTTAGTAATGAATCATATACCTGCAAGTAATTCTGGTTTTATCTCTCTATTTTATGAATTTTTACCTTATTTATTGTCCTATCTTACTGCTAGTAATTCCAGAATGAGGTAGCATCTAATCTTAAAGGCTGGTATCCTTATGTTCACCTTGGCTTCCATGGGAATGATACCAGTGTTTTGCTCTGAGCTATAGTTTTACTACTTGTTTATAATAGATACTTCTTACCACACCAAGGAAATATCCTTTATCCTTAATTTGCTAAGATTTTCCTCCCTGAGGATTGAATATTGAATTTTACCAAGTATTTTTGTGGCAATATTCATATGATTGTTCTCACTTAATCCATGTGAGTAATGAGTTGCCCAAGCAGATTTCCTAAAGTTGACTTATTGATAAATTCTTAGGAAAGAAAATCAACTTTGGAATTAATGTAGTGTTGGATTTAATGTGATAATGTTCTATATGAGATTTTACAACTATATTTATAAAAAATATTAGTGCTCATTTGTTCATGTCTATTATGTTCTTGTTCATCTTTAACTTTAGAGCAATGCAAACTTTATAAAATTAACTGGGAAATATTCCAATGTTCTATCTTCTACAATTGCACAGATAACCTAGAACTTGATCAAACAAACCTCAAAGGAATAGAGAAATTGCCTATAAAACATGTATGTCTACTGTCTTTTCTTTTCATTTCTTTTCTTTATTGTTATTATTTTTTTACCTTTTTAAACACATTTTTCCTGGTTATTATGGTATATAAATTTGCTATATTTTTTAGTCAATTTTGGTATTTTACATTTTCTTGTAAAATCATCTCTTTACTATGTGTGTCCTTTTCTCCGGTGATTCAAAACTTATAGGTCCACTTTTTTTTTCTCTATTACTGGTTATCTTTATGTTAAAAATATATTTGATCTTAAATTCCTGTCTTTCTCAAGAACAAAATAATGTCTCTGTACTTTGCCCACTCTGTCTTTCTATCCTTCCGGCAAAAGCTAGTCAGTTAGCAAATTTAATGTTGCTCCTTCTCCAGTAATCTCTTAAATTCTGTTTAAGCAGCTATCGATTATTTTAAAATATTATGTATTTTCCATTAAAAATGTTTATAACTATTTTATCCTTCACAACCATAATTATTATTCTTTAAAAGTTTTATTTTTTCCAATCATCAAGTCATACAAGAATGTATTCTTATTGTAAAAATTCAATCTATACACATAAAACTAAATTCTCCCTTATTACCATTTGCAGTTCCAGTTCCTTCCAAAGAACTTATTGTTGTTATGAATTTGGGTTTATATCCTTTCAAGTATATGGTGATACATGCCATATATAACCAAACCATCTATTGAATGTGCAATATTTAGAATAAATAGTTTAATATGGCACAGGTTATTACATAGCTTCCTTTTTAAAAAAACTGACTGACATGTCTTGGACCTTCTTTTCATGTTTGTATGTATAGATTTACTTTGTTCTTTTTACTTGCTTCATCCCATAATACAAATGTACCGCAATTTATTCGCCCATCCCCCTACTACTAGACATGTAGGTAATTGTTTTGGAGCTATCACAAACACTGTTGAAGTCAGCATCCGTTTACATGCCTCCTTTTGAACATGTACAGGTGTATCTCTAGAGTTATGTATCAATTGCGCTTTAATTCATGAAATACAAAACACTTTAGGTTTTCCAAACATAGAAGGATATAATGTAGAAATAAATTGTTGAGAAAGTAATTGTAAGTGCTGCAGGCATGGCAGTCAGGATAGTCCACTGGAACTTTGACCTCCTTTTGGACCAGTGCTGATGTGATCTCAGCACCGGGTGATTGCCGCCGTCACTGCTGCCACCATCGCCATCCACAGTGACTAGACACGCATGATGACGTTTGTAGGCTGCAAACCCCTCACCGGTAGAGGTCACTTGTCTGTCCACACTGGTGCAGAAAGATCACGTAACTCTTTCTGCCTTTAAAAAAGCTCATGGAAATCCATCTAACTGCCAGAACCAGATTTATATCCAGAATCCTAGCAGCAAGAGAATCAGAGAAATGTAGTTGTTAGCGTTCTAATATCCCCAAAGAAGAAAGCAGGATGGACTAGGAGTTGAGACAGTCAAACTAGTCTATCCCAGCCTAAATCTCTGCCGACTCTCTATCCATACGCAAGTTTTTATGCATATGGAATCTTCCAGAGAGCCACAATAGCGACAACTCACTCCCACCTATTAGGCAGCTGTGCCCCATATGAATAAAACACTCTCTTACAAAAGAAAAAGCACAAATCCCATTAAAGGCTCTATCCACCCCTGAAGACGTTCAATCCTTTTCCAGTTCAGTCACATGCCCATCTTGGTATCCAACAACCTCAAAACTAAATTACAGTTAACCATCACCTCATTGATATCGAGCTGAAAAGGAGGGGCGCCTGAGTGGTTCAGTCAGTTAGGCATCCAACGCTTGATTTCAGCTCAGGTTATGACCTCATGGTTGCGAGATCAAGCCTGGGGTCAGGTTCTGAGCTGGGCGTGAGGTCTGCTGAAGATTCTCTCTCCCTCTCACTCTGCCCTTCCCTCACTCAGGCTGTCTCTCAAAAATAAAAAAATAGAAAAGAAAAGGAAAAGAGAAAATAGAAGATTGGTTAATATGTACAAATATATTCATAATAAAGCACGCAAGAAAAAATAGATACAGCTATGACAATCTGTCCTGCAACAGGTCAGAAAAACATGGCTGGTATTTACAATTTTGTTCATCCACTACTAATTTTATGGGTCAATTTTTCCTCAGTCACCACTAGTTCAGTGTTATATATCCAGTGAGGTGACCCACACCTTCCTTCCCTAAGTGCCTGAGCTCTTCCTGGTTTTATCTGTACTGTGTTACTGTGGACTTCCATTAATCTTTAGTATTGGAAATGTAAGTATTAGGAGACACCCAAGGGGATTCTCTGGGTTATAAATACTGCTTTCTGCCCTTGATATGTACCAGTAACTCTATTTCTGGTTGATAATCAAGGTCCATCACTCAAGCCAGAACAGCAAAGCCCTTTTTTCTCTTTGTTCTTTGTTCAGTAGTAAGAGAGCCCAAAGGTGGCCAGCTGGCTAACCCATCTTTTAGTTCACTGAAATCATTATTGTGTCATAGGTGGAAATAGCCATCTATTGAGAAATAAGAAATTTAAACCAGCAGCATTCAAAATCATGGCAAAGAGAAGTAGATATTGTGAAGTGAGTATTTTAACAGAGAGAGGAACTGCTCATACGGCATTCACCCTCCTTATTCCCAGACCCTCCTATTTTGTTGACAAGGAAACTGACACCATAAGACTGCCCCCAATATCACAAGGAGTCCTCTTTCAACAGATGCATAAATGAGTTTTCAATGGACCATCTCACCATGGTACGGGGTGTTGGGATACAGAGTTAAGATCTGTAAATCTTGTAAAAATAAGTCCACTGTCTCATTTAAAGACTACATAACATGACTTCCTTGGTCAGAAGGAGTATCACGTGAAATACTATGACAATGAAAATGACATCCAGTAAGATCATGGATTCGTGGAAAAAGCACTTGGACAGAGAAGGCAAATCCATATCCAGAATTAGATTATTTTCTGAGTCATATATAAGAAGGCTAGACCCAAGTAAGTCATGAGAAAAATTTCATGAGCTCCACCGGCCGAGTGCCCACTCACAGATCATAACCAGTCAGCTGGTACACCGAGATATGGCCACACCGGGTGTGAGAATATTTAAATATCTCTGTTTGGTGAGTAAATAGTACTTCCCCAGCTCCTGAAGCTTCCTTCTCTAACTCTCTGGCTGTCACACTTCCTCCTTTCAGATCTCGGCCGTAGAATGAAAAAGGCATAAATGATCTGCTTTTGATTTTGTTATTGTTGTCTAAGGGACAAACAAAGATGCAGGCAAGGACCTTCAATTCTGTTTACCTACTATGCCTGGCATTCCAAGTTCAAGTTGGACAGAAACCTTCTCCATAATGAGTAATAACTGCCACCGCTCTTCCCACTTTACATCTGTATCTTGTGAATACACGGTACTCCCTCATAATATTTAGTTTGATAAATTAAAATGTCTTAAATTAACCTTCGATTTGAAACTTTCCCCCTGAGTTCCAACTGGAGATTGAAGTTCAGGACTCGACTTTGCCTCACCTTGGGTTTGTCCCATCCCATGTTACTGAGCTTGTGGGGAGAGAAGGGCAGTGCCCTTCACTCATGTGACAGACCCCAGGGCAATAGAGAGCGGTAGGCTGGTGATGGTGACGCAAAGGCTTCATGTCTCTCTGTCCTTTCACTGGCCAATCTCCTTGAGAAGTCCCAGTCCTTGCATAGACGCTGGCATTGTGCTCCGGTTTTACATCAGAGCTCTGGTATTTATCCTGTAGGTAGCTGCCTCTCCCATATGAACTAGTAAAAGAGGAAAGGAATGAGATGGAAAATCTCAGGCCGTCATGTTTGTCTGAAAATTTTTCTTTAATATTTTTAACATTTATTTATTTTTAATATTTATTCTGATTCTAAAAATAATACATGGTCGACAGGTGGTGGTGATGGTGGAGGGCACTTGAGGGGAAGAGCACTGGGTGTTGTATGGAAAACAATTTGACAATAAAGTATTATGGAAAAAAATAAATTAAAAATATAAATAAAAAATAATAATACATGGTCATTTATTTTTTAATTTTTCAAAGTTTGTTTTGAGAGAGAGACAGAGCTCAAGTTGGGGAGGGGCGGAGAGAGAGAATCCCAAGTAGGCTCTGCATTGTCAATGAGCTCACGAACATTGAGATCTTAATCTGAGCGGAAAGCAGGAGTTGGATGAGCAACTGACCAGCCACCCATGGTCATTTAAAAATGATATCCTATAGAAGTATATGGGAAGTGAGTAGTCTCTTTTATTCTCACGCCCCTCTCCCAGTGATAACCATTGGTGTTAGGCTTGTATTTCACACACACACACACACACACACACACACACACATGCATGTTTATACACGATATCATAATATTTTACTAGTCTTTTTATTAAAAGGAGTATCAATATGCATTTTAACAAATTTAATAATATATTTACTCGTTTATCCTTGACATCCTCTTATGCATCATATTCCTTTCAACAGTGAGTGGTGCAGTATTCCCCCACAGCTGGTCTGCATCATCGTTTCTTTAATCAATGCAGTACGAATGGATATCTAGTAGGTTATATGTTGTGCTTTTTCATATCCATGCACTTATGGTGACAATAGAGGTAGAAGTGTCACTTCTTGCTCCTTGGATCTTGGACTCTTTGCAAAAGCTTGCAAAATATAGAGGCCACCTAAACTTACAGACTCACCAGTTAGTTTGGAAAGTGAGACTGGCTCGTGAGTGCTAATTCAGAACCATTCCAGAGCCAAGCGGGCTTCTCTGTTTTTGTTTGGAAAGGAGGGAACTGGACCATGTCGTGTTGGTAAATGCAGTTCGTGTACAATTGTTCCTTAAATAACTGCGTTACATAAAATGCTTTCTAAGGAATTGACGTATCTGTAAGGTACATTAAAATAGCCTTTATTTTTGTCTTCAAAGAAAATAAAAGTAAGCTGCGTAATGATATATAAAAAATAAAAGTAAGCTGCATAATGATATTTTAGCTAAATCCCCCAACACAGACACACACCCTCCCCGCTGACCCCAGAAATTGCACTTGCATGGACTAGAGAGGTTTTTACACTCTATTTGTAATAACTTTAAGATTTTTAGTCACTGAACCATCCTATCATCAATTTTCATTGCTTTTTATTTTACTTTGAGGTGGACTGGTTCCAAGCTGACTAAGTCGCACATTTAAAATAATTAAAAGTTTCATGTTGCAGAAGAAAAATATACTCTTTCTTCCACCTTGGCGTGTGTCCTTTCCTCCGTTCATTTATCACCATAATGCGGAAAAACAGTAAACCAAAGCAGCATTTCATGTCTAACCTTGTCGCCGCAGACGTTCAAGATGAACCCTGCGAGGGCCTACGAGCTCCCGCATATGGGGCTTTTAGTCTTTGCAAAGAGAATGGAAACAACTAAGTGTTTCTGAAACGATATTTGCAAATAATATTTGCATATCTCTGAATTTTTAAAGTTTATTTATTTTGAGAAAGAGAGAGAACACAAGAGTGAGCAGGGGAGGGACTGAGAGAGAGAGAGAGAGGATCCCAAGCATTTCCACACTATCAGCGCAGAGCTCAATGCAGGGCTCAGACTCAGGAACCATGAGATCATGACCTGAGCTGAAATCAGGAGTTGACTGCTTAACTGACTGAGCCACCAGTTGTCTCTGTAATGTTTTTAAGAGTACTTCATGATAGAAACATGGTTCTATAAAACAATAAACCTGGTGGTGATGGAGGAGGACACTTGTGGGGGAGAGCACCGGGTGTTGTATGGAAACCAATTTGACAATAAACTACTTAAAAAACAAAACAAAACAATAAACCAAAGTGAATGAAAGAAGTGCTATGTGCTGCTAAAGGCCGATGTATCTTATTTAAAAACAATTTTTTTAATGTTTATTTATTTTTGAGGGGGGGAGGGGCAGAGAGAGAGAAGAAGACACAGAATCCAAAGCAGGCTCCACACTCTGAGTGGTCAGCACAGAGCTGGATGCGGGGCTCAAACTCAGGGACTGCAATATCATGACCTGAGCCGAGGTCAGATGCTTAACCAACTGAACCCTCCAGGCGTCCCCCAGTTCATCTTATTTGAAGACAGACGGAATACCTGCTGATATGAATCAGGTCACTGTAGCCTGTGAATTCTCTTCTCTTGCGATCTCTTCCTCCTACATCCTTCTAGTTCCCATTTCCACAAACTGTTCTTGTAGATGCATTGCACTCCTATTTAATTGTCTAGTTTTAGGTGATGGAGACTCCAGAATTTCATGACCATTGTGTAAGGAGAAGAGCTAGAAGCTGAATTTATACTTGTTCCTTACATAAATTTGAGAAATTATTGATTATATTAAAGAATGCCCTATCCTCACCTTCAACCCCAATACCATTGCTATTAAAGTATAAAGGAAATGTAGAGAGAATCCACTTGGATTGTCTTACTTTCTATACAAGACTGAGGCCCAGGAGCTGAGGCTAATTGTCCCCACGCCCCAGCCAGATAACGGCATGACCAGTTTCCCACTTCTCACTTCAGTTTGGTATTTATGAAGCATATTCAAATTGATAAGTAATTACCACAAACTTGACATTTGGTTTTGGAATTGGCTTCATAGTTATGTTTAAATGTTGCTGCTTCTGGCCTTTATATATTGACGAATTTAGGAATCGACTTTAAATGAAATAATCAAGTCCACAGCAAAGACCTGACTTAGGGGATAAGTAGAACTGAAAAAAAGTTTGCTCCTTTCCTCCTTCTCACTGCGGCTTCCCTTGAGATTTTCCTAAAATAATGTTGCAGTTGAATGTCCAAGTGTTCTCTCTGCGGCATGACAATTTAATCATCTTCTTGTGCAAAAAAACAAAGTTTCAACAAAGATAATTAGGTAGTTTATTGTAGGTACTCTTTTAAAAACATTGAAAAGGATTTTCTAAGGAGAAGCTGTATTAAGCTTGTAGGTAAGATGATCACTTTATCGACAATGACAGTTTAATGTGCGATTATGTAGAGATTTGGAAAGACTGGCACAATGGGATCTAAAAGCCCTTCTTGAAGTAGAATGTTCCATTTCTCCATTAGTACATCTTCCTACTCTGTACTCTCACCTGACCAGGAAACCACAAGGGTGCCTTAAGGTACACTAACTCTAGGGGGCGCCTGGGTGGCCAGTCAGTTAAGTGTCTGACTTTGGCTCAGGTCATGATCCTGTGGTCTATAGGTTCAAGCCCCGCATCAGGCTCTGTGTTGACAGCCAAAAGCCTGCTTTGGATTCTGTGTCTCCCTCTCTCTCTGCCCCCACCCTGCATGCTCCGTCTTTCTTTCGAAAAATAAATAAACATTAAAAAAAATAATAAAAGAAAGGTACGTTACTCTCCACACAAAGACTGGTCTTAAGAACTTCCATGCTTGTTTCCAACAGCACCAGAAGTAGCTTCTGGAGGTGGATGTCCACAGAACTGTATGTGGAGGATGCCAGAGTGAGTGCTGGGACATAGACATGGTTGTTGCATTTTTTAAATTTTGTATGCAAAGATCCAAAGATATGAGAAACCTTGGTCCTTCCAAAAAAAGTGCAGAATTCTCAGTAAAAGTGAGCAGAGCTTTCTTCAACGGTGGAAATGTTTAATTTCTCTGCTGTCCGATATAGTCAAGGACTAGCAGACCCTTGAAAAATGACTAGTATAACAGAGTCACTGAATTTTAATTAATTTAATTTTAACTAACTTATATTTACATAACTACATGTTGCTAGTGGATACCACGTTGGTCAGTGCAGTTCTACTGCATAAAGGAATGAATGAGAGTGAAAGGAGATAAGAGGACTAAGCCATGCTAGGAAGCATGGCCTTTGCCCCGTAGGTAACAAAGAAGAACTGGTTGGCTGATGGCCCAGGGCCCTGACGTTGGCATGGAAAAATAAGCTCAAAGGCACAGGTGGAGAGGTTGGCTATGGACTATACCAGCTCATTGCCTGGGATGAGAGGAAACGAGGCAAAGATGTATATGAGAGAAGCTACAGTTCATAAAGGCAAGGAGAAGGGAAGGAAAACTTAAGGAAAGTCATATCAGATTCATTTTTTCCGCAAGTAGCAAGAGACCACTTTGTCTACTGAAATTGAGGGATGGAAAGATGAGTGCTTGGAAGTTGTGTGGAAGAGGGTAGGGTTGGTCTGAAATAACGTTTGGGGACTGACTAACAATAAAAGATGGGATTTCCTGGTTGGGGGACTGAAGGTATAGGTGAGGTTGAAGACTGGCTTCACTGGCTCCAATCTGCATTCCAGAAGGGTTTCCTCATCTGGGGATGAAACTGGAAAAAGTACTATAATAAGAATCCAGAGTCGTAACCCCACGCAATTGCTGTAAAAGGCCTGGGGTGCAAGGAAATTGAGTAAGCTGAAAAGGGAGTACCTCAGACGATAACTTGAGGTCCTGAAGACCTAAAAGAGTAAGTTAAAACTTTCTTTTAATGTTTATTTTTGAAAGAGAGAGAGAGAGAGAGAGAGAGCTAGCAGGGAGGGACAAGGGAACAAGGGAGACACAGAATCTGAAGAAGGCGCCAGGCTCTGACCTGTCAGCACAGAGCCCAACGTGGGCCTTGAACTCATGAACCATGAGATCATGACCTGAGCTGAAGTCAGATGCTTAACCCACTGACCCACCCAGGAGCCCCTAGAAGAGTAAGTTAGATAAAAGAGTAGAAGATTGGATTTGATGACTTCCGAGGTACATTTATAGATGACCACAAGATCCATGGTGTGTCCATGGTGACATATAGCTGGAGATTAGTGAAAGTCATTGGAATTAAGATGTTGAGGGTTATCTATACTAACAATGAACAATCTATCAGGACTTGGGAAAGGGAGTAATGATGTGAGCCAGATGTCATTAATAAGTCAGAGAAGTTATCAAGATCTCAGAAATAAACATGCAGAGGAGGGAGAAGGAAGCAGCATTGTAAGGTGGCCATAAGCCATAAGGAAGACATGTTTATGTGAAGGTAGACACATTATGCCAACTCAAAAATCATATCTCCCGACCCTGGAGCAACACTGTTGGGAGATGTGAGGTCTCCAGTGGCTAGGGCTGGTGGGAAGCAGTGAACACCAGAATAGTGACAGATTTCAGTTAGGGAGGGAGATGGAGTAAGTGTTCACCCCTTGTCAGGGAGCTTATTTACTGGGTATGGAGATTTAAGAGAGCCCATGAGCCATATAGTAGTGACGGGACCAGTGAGAGGTGAGAGAAATTATAGCAGAGGGATGCAAGCATGGTCTTTTTCTGTTGTGACAGATTTGCTAGTATGATATATAGTTGTTTTTGCTGACTTTGGAAATGTTTTAGGACAAAACCAAAATTTAGACCCTATCACCAGTTAGATACGAGGCAAATAGCCTTCGCCATAGGTACAGGATTAGTAAGTCTAGAATTTTACCTTTTCTCTCATCGAGAAAAGGGTTATGCATTCAGAGGTGGAGGGTATAATGGAAGAGGCTTGTTATTCTGGTTTTCTGACCATCTTTAGAAACAGGATAAATTCTCATTGGTCTCGGATGGTTAAGGTGTGACTGCTTACTTGGAATAGAAGGATGAATTACCTTCCTTACCTTACAAGTGCTTTTACATTCCAATGGTTTTGTGAATCTAAGCTAAATGGGCTTAGATTCCTCAATATTATAAACATAGCGGAATACCCCTATGGCATTTTTTGAGGATTTGTGGTGACCTTATTTTATAAATTTAAAATCCGAACACATGGTCCAGCAATGGACGTTTTCTAATCTCTAAATTGAATAATATGAAACCACACTTGGATAAACATTGAATGCACTGCCTTTGTAGAAAAGAATAAAATAAATTTATACTGAATTGTCCCAGAAAAGTCCAAGATATATGACTACTATATTTATAAGTGAGAATAATTTATCAGGTGGATATCTCAGTAACTATTCCTTTTTGGCTATAATTTAAGAAATTCTGATCTAGGGCACAGAATGTCCCAGTGAGGTTCCAGTGAAGCTGTCCAAATCCAGGAAATGAAAGATGTAACTTTAATGTAAATAATTTAGATTTTTCTTCTCTACTTTCAGGCACTCTGGTCTTACTTTTCTCCTGTTTCTGTAAGTATTTGTGCCTTCTACAGGGTCCTGGTTTTATTTAATTGCTCAGAAACACACGATCTCACTTAAAAGGAGGAAGTCGGTGAGAAGAGTTGGCTCTATTTGCAGCACTGTAACTCAAGGAAAACTCCTTCCCCTGCAAACGATGAAGAATTCTCAGCATGTTTAGCCACAACTAATCCTATTCCTTTGGGTATTGTGTGGTGCTGTACATTGGAACGTTTTAAGAGCATTACCCAGCTAAGCAATAAACATGCTTTTAAGGGCTTATAGGTTGTATGCTGACTCAATGCAGAAATAATATCATTTGAAGTGGCCACATCCTCATTCATTCTTTCTAAAAACCATGTAGTCTTTCAAGGTCTTTGGCCCTCTCTGTGACAGTTGGCTTTCCTAAGAGGTGTCTCAGAATCCAGTCTGTTCTGTGATCTTAAAACAGAACAAACCAAAAACAAACAAGGAAAGCTCAGTATTTATTTGGCATTTCATGAGGTGAAGACTTCTCAGTCAAGAGATCAAGCCCAGTCTCTTAGTTACTGGGACCTACCCTCGCTGCAGAAGCCACTTTTTGGTGAAAACAACTTTGATTGGGCTTATGGGAACTGGAGAAGAAGACAAAGAAGTGATGGGGGAAAGAGAGGAAAGAAACCCCATTAGAGCCAAAGTGGGCAAAGGAAGGCAAGGCCAGAGCTACATTGGGGGTTTCTGAGAAAAAGACCACGGGAACAGAAAGAAATTTTCTATAACTGTATAGAATCTGAGGAAAAAGGATGCTTAAAAAACATTTTCTTGAAAACTTAGAAGCTTTTTGTGAAGTTCCAGATATTAAGAATGAGAGTTAGGAGCAATAATCCACAAGGATGTTGTAAGATTCTCTGAACCTCAGGTAATTACCCCAAGTTGTTGATATTACAGTAAGAAGATAGTCTACGTATGTCAAAATTTTGTGACAACAAATCCCTTAAAAGTACCGGGAGATTTTTTAATTTTTAATTTTTTAAAAAATCACATCAGTGGAGAGTTGAGAAACTCACTGTGGTCAGGGACAAAGTGAGAAAGCCAGTCCTAGGAGAGTTGAAACTGAGAACATCTAGAAAGGCTTGTGCTTAGCACTTTCCTGAAAGGAATTTTAGAAATGGTTATTCCCTCAGACAAACAAAAAGAAACAAGTCTAGAAGACTCAGACAGCAAGGAAAATGGTCTCAGCCTCAGTTCTGAGTGGGGACAAAAAAGAATCTCTCTCAGTATTTCCAGGTCTCCAGCCATGACAAGGGTTTCAGTTTTGAACATGCACTATTTGTGTGATGTATAAAATCCCAAGGTAAAGGGGACACTGGTGAGACACTACCTTGGAGGACCTCAGAAGTAAAGTCAAATTCTTCCTCCAAGGAACGGATCCTCCACCTAGGACCTTCACTCCCAAAAAGGAGAATTCTTACAACTATGAGCCCTTAAACACACACACAGACACAGACACACAGACACACACAGACACACACACACGCGTGCGTGCGTGCATACACACATGCAAAACCAAACCAACATGAATGAGGTAGTGGAAATAACACACAGAGCTGTAGTCATAAAAAATTATCAGAGGCAATTAAACAGCTAGGTTTAATACATTTAAAGACAGAAAAGAGTACCTTTTTAAAAGGAGTAAGGAAAAAGAGGTTATACAATGATCGGTCAGATTAAGAAAAGAACCAGACTACAATTCTAGAAATGAGAGAAGTAATGATTTAAATGAGGCACTTAACGGAACAGCAAAATCACCAAATAGACACAGCAGAAGAAAGAACTATGAAGAATATGTATTATTAACATGGCAGAAAATATGAAAGGGAGGTCAGACTGCCTGATAATTTCCCAGGATTGTTGCAAAACACTTCTCCAGGCCAGAAGACCAACACATCTCTACTAGGTAAATAGAAAGAATTTCACACCTAGATTCATCTTGGTGAAGGTGCGGAACACAGAAAATAAAGAGAAGCAGTAACGAGTTGCCAGGGGGGAAAAGGGCAATTTACCGAAGAAGGAATATAATCAGATGGAAGTTTGAGTCCTCAAGAGCAGTGACAGGGTCTGTAGACAGTAGAATATTAAAATTTCAAAGTACTGATGTAAAACAACTGTAAGACAAGAATTGTGTTTCCAGAAACATTCTCTTTCACAAACAAGAGGAAAATCTTTTCTATATAATAAAACTGTGGGGAATTATCCCTAAAAAATGTTCACTTATGGAATTTGCCAAGTGTGTTTTTCAAGTGGAAGGCAGAACTCTCTAGAAGAACATCTGAGCTATAGGAGAAATAGCACATGAATAAAGTCATAAATATATCACAAAATCTACTCAGTGTTAAGAACATAGAACGGGAATGCCTAATATGTGGGGTTCACAATAAAAATCTAGAGTAAAAAGACAGGACAAAAATGGAATGGAAGCTGGAGGATTGGTTGGCAGCGGTTGGAAAGAAAATAAATGTCTGTGTATTACTTAGAGTGAGTAAATATATCCACCAGGAAGTTACAACAGCTCTCTCTCTATATATACCTAATACAACAGACTAAAACTATGTGAAGGAAAAACTAACAGAACTGTAAGAATAAATTGACATTTACAATTGCCGTGTAGAAAATTTCAACACACCTCTCATTATTTATAGATCAAGAACAACGGAAAAGAGTAAAAACTTGAACAACATAATTAGCAAGCTTGATTCAACGGACAATATGAAATTCAGTTAAAGAGTATGAATATTCTCTAACAACATGGAATTTAGAAGTTGATCACATACTAGGGCATAAAACAAGTCTCCATGAATTTTGATAAACATTTATCATATAGACCACATTCTCTGACCACATTTAAATAAGTAAACAGTTAGGGTGCCTTGGTGGCTCAGTCAGTTGAGCTTCCGACTTGGGCTCAGGTCATGATCTCACGATTTGTGGGTTCGAGCCCTGCATCAGGCTCTGTGCTAACAGCTCAGAGTCTGGAGCCTGTCTTTGGATTCTGTGTCTCCCTCTTTCTCTGACCCTCCCCTGCTCCTGCTGTCTCTCTCTCAAAAATAAATAAAACATTAAAACATATTAAAAAATAAATTTAAATAAGTAAACAGTTAACAATAAAACCAACAAAAGAATTTAAAAATGTCAGTGTATTTGGAAATTTTAAATAACTCAGTAACTCATGGATCAAAGATGGATCAAAATAGAAATTAAAGAATACTAAAAATTAAATGATATGAAAACACCATATATTGAAACATGGACAATGCAACCAAAGAGATGTTTCAAAGGACATCTATAGTTCCCCCCCAAATGTATATTAGAAAAGGAAAGAGTTGAAAACTAACACAATTTCTGATTTTGAAGTTAGAAAATACAGTAACATGATAGCAGTAAGAAAAGAGCAGGAATCAGTGAAATAGAAAACAAAGATAGAGAGAATCAAAAAACCCAAATGCCGGTTGTCTGAAAAAGACAGAGAAATCTTATTAAAGAAAAGGAGACAAGACACACAAAAAATAATATTCTGAATGAAAAAGGGACACAACTAGAGATACAGCAAAGATAGAGGAAATGGGACAATAACATTTTCCAATAAATTTTTAAAAAATTTATTTATTTTGAGAGAGAGAGAGAGAGAGAAAGAGAGAGAGAGAGAGTGAACAAGAGCGGGGGAGGGGCCAAGTGAGCAGGAGACCGAATCCCAAGCAGGTTCCTAACTCTCAGTGCAGAGCCTGATGCTGAGCTTGAACTCAGGAACCATGAGATCATGACCGGAGCCGAAATCAAGAGTTAGACACTTAACCGACTGAGCCACCCAGGAATCTCAACCCCCCATTTTTCCAACGAATTTTGAAAATAGATGAAATGGAAATAGTTTCCCAGAAAACTATAACTTACCATGAGTACTAAAGAAATTACAGAAAGAGATAAAAGCTTTCTCAGAACCAGAAAGTGTTTTTAGATAAGCTCTAAGAAACTTAATTTTAAAGAACAGATCATTCCAATCTTTTGGTAACTCTCCCAGGTACCAGGGGAAGAAAAGACAGTACTCCCAAATCCATTTTGTGAGGCCCTTCATAGCCAAACCAGATACGAACAAGAAAGAAGCACAGTTATAAAAATAAAACAAATAAAACACAACAGAATTTAGAACCTTGATGACAGTTGGTACGTAAGCTTGGAGATTGGTGGCTGGACTAAAGCATCCTAAGCTTTTATATTATTCAGTAGCCAGTTAAAGATATTGATTACTGTTTGAGTTTTAAATGTAAGCATGTCAGGACTCCTGGGTGGCTCAGTTTGTTAAGCGCCCAACTCGGGCTCAGGCAATGATCTGGCGGTTTGCACTAGGTTCTGTGCTGACAACTTGGAGCCTGGAGCCTGCTTCAGATTCTGTGTCCCCCTCTCTCTCTGCCCCTCCTCCACTCACACTCTGTCTCTCTCTGTTTCTCTGTCTCTCTCTCAAAAACAAATACACATTAAAAAATTTAAATGTTAGCATGTTAAAATTTCAAGGACAACCACTTGAAGACTAGAAATAAATATGAATCTCCAAAATCATTGCAGGTGAGAAAAAAAAACGAAATGAAAAGAGAATATCAAGTCAGAAGACTAGAAAGAAAAGAGGTGACTTCAGAAAAAAATGGGACAAAATAAGATAAAGAAAAACAGCTAAATATATGAAGAACCACAAGGCATCTTAAAAGCACAGATTGATAGTCTAATTTCAAAAAAGTCCACCTACATATCATTTACGAGTAAAAGTTGAGGGAAAATTTCTTCACGTGCCTTACCTGTGCAAAACTATCCTAATTATGTCTACTCCGTGTATGTTAGGTATCTAACATTATAGAAATTCACAGATGTCTGAGCCAACAAATGTCACATGAGTCAGAATTAATTTGCCTCCAAGTTTCTTGGAGACCTTCAGAGGCATGTTTTGATTTCATCAGTCACTGTCTTGAGATTGTGAGATATTTTAGGCCAACCCCACAGTTCTTTGTGAAGTCTCTGTGAATCTCAAAAAACTGACCACTTGACCAAACACTTGTATGAAGCTTTTTGCTCTTAGAACACCATGGATCTTGGCATAGGACATCAGCCTCAAGATGTTATTCTGGGACCTTTTCTAAGGGCTGATTTCTTTCTTGGAGAGCTTCAGGGCTGACTTTACTAAAATATGATTCCATATTTTCTGTCAGTCGTGACATTTAGTTATGTCAATTTCATAATGTCAGGACCAATCTTATTATATAGGCTGGCCATCAACTGTCTAGGGCAGCACATTACTGGCATTAAAGTGCTGGGTGACTGTTTATGCCAGCAGAAAAAAAATCTATTTGAAAGACCAGAAAAAAGAAGATAGAGTTAAAAAGAAAACTTTAAAATATAGGAGTTCTTATGCCTTTGTTTCCTTTAAAGAAAAAAATGCTGTAAGAAGAAGCAGGTCTGAAACTTAAGAATCATGCGGTGCCTCTTTTCCTTCCCCAGAAGGAAAACTCACAGGGCCAGCTCTAGGCAGATTTGAAAAACAGAAAACAACTTCCCTTTCTCCAAAAATATTATCCTGCAGACTTCCACTCTGACATTCTCAAGATAGGCAATGGTTGTTAAAGATGTTTAATTCTATTTTTATCAAAGTAAAGTACACACGGAGTTTTAAAAAATTAACACATCCAATCAAAACGCATTGTCCCTTGCTCCAGTACCAGAGCCGGCTTTCTCAAAAGCACCCTCTTCATTTTGTTAAGCTGTATCTCCTGAAAATTACCTATATAAATCCAAATACCACTCTCGTTTTGATTTTTCAGATTTACACATTGTTGACTTCTTTGTAGGAAAGATGAGTACTTCCTCCTTCCTCTATTGTCCCAATATGCCTATATATAATTTTTTAAAATATTTTATTGTCAAACTGTTTTCCATACAACACCCAGTGCTCTTCCCCTCAAGTGCCCTCCACCATCACCACCACCTCTCTTCCCCCCCTCCCCCCTCCCCCCCAACCCTCAGTTCATTCTCAGCATTCAATAGTCTCTCAAGTTCTGCATCCCTCTCTCTCCCCAACTCTCTCTCCCTCCTCCGCTCCTCCTGGTTCTCCATTAGGTCGCTCCTGTTTTCCTGTTAGACCTATGAGTGCAAACATATGGTTTCTGTCCTTCTCTGCCTGGCTTACTTCACTCAGCATGACACCCTCAAGGTCCATCCACTTTCCTACAAAGGGCCATATGTCATTCCCTCTCATTGCCATGTAGTACCCCATCGTGAGTATATACCACATCTTCTTGATCCATTCGTCAGGTGATGGACATTTATCAATGGTGCATTCTAATGGCTATGAAAGTTTTGTTCACTGCTGAACAAAATCTTGTTCTGTGACTGGGTTTTGTTTTTGTTTTTTTTTATGAAACTTTCCATTTTCTTGGGAATTGACACTGCTTCATTTTTACTTGCTAGGTTATTTTTAAATGCTCCTATCACAAATTCTTTTCAAACTCTTTACAGATCTGTAAGAGCCCTGGTACTATTTTCAATACTTTCTTACATGGTAAAACACTGCAGGTAATCTATCAACTCCAGTTTGCTCCCCCCCTAGAGGCATATTTCTTGAATCCTTCTATTCTCCTTTTTTAAAAAAATTTTTAATGTTTTTCAATTTATTTTTGAGAGAGGCAGAGAGGCAGAGAGAGGAAAATACAGAATCTGAAGCAGGCTCCAGGCTCTGAGCTATGCTGTCAGCACAGAGCCTGATGTGGGGCTCAAATCCACGAAGTGTGAGATCATGACCTGAGCCGAAGCCGGACACCCAACCGACTGAGCCACCCAGGTGCCCCTATTCTCATCTTCTAATCTGGGGGTTTGAAATGGCTAATTGCAGATATGGAATCCTGGGACCCCTGTTTTCTTCACTTCATGTTCAAACCCCTCTAGCTTAGATTGGCTCTCTGTTTTTCTTATTTACTCTCTGATTTTGCAATGTAACATCATCCTATAGCTTCCTGAGATCTAGCTCATGGGAATTGGACAGTAACATTTCTGAAGCCTTACATGTCTAAAAATGTGTTCTTATTACATTTTGTACTTTTGCTAGGTTGGCTAGATATGGATTCTAATT
The DNA here is from genome assembly GCF_006229205.1 of Suricata suricatta. NCBI lineage: Eukaryota > Metazoa > Chordata > Mammalia > Carnivora > Herpestidae > Suricata > Suricata suricatta. Next base: position 121,522,644 of record NC_043709.1, read on the forward strand.
TTTTTTCATACTTCTGAAGATTGCTCCATTGTCTTCTAGCTTCTAATGTCTCTAATAAGAAGTCTAATGTCATTCTGATTGTTTATCTGTGGAGGTAACTTAGTCTTTCTCCTTGGAAATTCCCTGGGACTTAAAAAAAAAACTCTGGTGTTTCTAAAATTTGTAATGACATGCTTTGTTTAGGTCCTTTGTTACTCATTTTGCCAGGCTGGTCATTTCAATTCTAGAAGATTATCTTGAATATTTTATTGACCTAATTTCTTCTCTGTTTTTGTTTGTTTGTTTGTTTTTGTTGCTGTTGTTGTTGTTCTCTTCTGTATCACTTATTATTTAGATGTGGAATTTTGAATTCATCATGCCATTTCCCAAATTCTCTTTCATGTTTTTTTTTATCCCTCTTTACCTTAGATTCTGCCTTCTGGGAGGTACTCCTCAATTCATCTTCTAGCCCTTCTGATATTTTTTATTCTATTGAGCCTGTTTTTCATTTCCAAGAATTAATTATTTTTCTCAGATTGTGTCTTTTATTATTATTGTTTTTATCAAGTCAGTATCTTCTTTTACCTATTTGTGGGTATTAAATGCAGGTCAAAAAATTCTTTTTCAACTTTCTACATTGTTTCATTTCCCCCAAATGCTTATGGCTTCTTGGATGTCTCTTTACATTAAGAAGCTATTTGGGATATGTGTGTGTGCAGGCAGGATGTATCTACTAGGGCTTCATGTGCGCTCCAAAGCAGAGGCCCAGCTGTTTCAGTGAGTAGTATCAAATGTCAGTATATGCAAATCTTTCCCTCATCCTCCACTCGATCTTTTTATAGCTCAAGAGAAGAGAATTATCTAGTCTCCAGCCTTGGGAAATATGCCTCGTTGCCTGCATTCTTAGAGTTGAGTCATGGAAAAGTGGTGGGTGTCTCAATATTCAGTATATAGGTTTTTAAGTTTTATTTTTAAATTTACATACAGTAGCATTCACTTTTTTTGGTTTATAGTTTCCTGAGTTTTGACAAATGCAAAAAGTCACAGACCATCATGGCAATAGAAATAGAACGTTTCATCCATCTCTAAAATACCTTCATGCTTGCCCTTTGTAATCAATCTCTCCTCTATGTCCTGACCATGAGCAACCACTGATCTCTTCAATATTCCTAAGGTTTTGTTTTGCTGTCGTATCATATTCATGGAATCATTCATTTGTTACCTTTCCTGGTCTAGTTAATTTTGTTTGGCATAACACATTTGAGATTCATCCATCCTATTATGTACATCAGTGTTTCATTTTTTTCTTGTCGATTAGTATTCCAGCATATGGAGTATTACTGATTGTTCATCCAATCCCTTGTCGAAGGACATTTTAGGTTGGTTCTAGTGTTTGGTGGTTATAAATAAAGTTTCAAAAACATCTGCATACAGGTCTATTTATGAAAATAAATTTTCATTTAAACCCCACCACCTACAAGTAAGATTGGTAGATCAAATGATAAATATATACTTAACTTTGTAAAAAACTGACAACTGCTTTTCCAAGTGCCTGTACCATTTTGCATTTTCATCAGCAATGTATGAGAGTTCCAGTCACTCTGCAACCTCTCCAGGATTGGCACTGTTAAGATTTGTTATTTTTTTTTAAGTTATTTTAATAGGTGAGTAGTGATATCACATGGTGGTTTTAATTTGCATTTCTCTAATGACTAACTGTGATGATTATCTTTTTACATGACTGTTTGTAATCTATATATCTTATTTGGTAGAGTAGCTTTTGAAATATTTTGCCCATGTTTTCTATAGGATGTTTGTTTCCTTATGGTGGAATTTCAAAACTTCCTTATATATTCTGGGTGTACTGCTGCTTTTTCAGAGGTCTGGTTTGCAAACATTTCCTCCTAGTCTGTGGCTTGTCTTTTCATTCTTTTGTTTTAAGTTTATTTATTTTTGAGAGAGAGAGAGAGAGAGAGAGAGAGAGAGAGAGAGAGAATGAGGACATGTGCAAGAGTGAGTGAGAGGATCAGAGAGAGGGAGAACGAGAATCCCAAGCAAGCTCCACACTGTCGGTGGAAAGACTGTGACATCATGACCTGAGCTGAAATCGAGATGCTCAATCAACTGAGGCACCCAGGTGCCCATTTTCACTCTTTTAATAGTGATTTTCACAGAGCATAAATTCACCATTTTAGTGAGATGCAATTGTCAATTTTTTCTTGTACGAATTGTGCTTTTAGTGACATACTGAAGAATTCTTCACCTAGTCAAGGTCATAAATATCTTATCCTATGTTTCCTTATAAAAGTTTTATTGTTTTAGACTATTTCAATCATAACCTACTTTGAATTAATTTTTGTAAAGATGTGAAGTATAGGACAATGTTTCTTTATATATATATGTATATATGTATATATATGTATATATGTATATATATGTATATATGTGTGTGTGTATACACACATAAAATTTTTTCAGCAACATTTGTTGAAAAGATGATTCTTTCCACCATTGGATTTCCTGCCCTTTTGACAAAAATAAACTGACTATATTTGTATGAGTCTATTTCTGAACTTTATGTCCTATTCCATTAATCTATCCTTGAACCAATATCTCATTGTTTTGTTGGTTTATAGTGAAATTTAAGGTAAGATAGTATGTAGCCTCCAACTTTGTTCTGTTTTCAAAATTGTTTTGGTCCTTCTCTTTCCTTTTATCCACATACCTTTTTTTTTTTGATAAAGAAATAGAGAGAGAGAAAAAAAGGGAGCATGACAGGTAGAGGGAAAGAGAGAGAATTGTAAGCAGGTTTCATGTTCAGTGTGGAGCTTGATGTGGGCTCGATCCCACAGCTCTGAGATCATGACCAGAGCCAAAATTAAGAGTTGAATGCTTAACCAACTGAACCATCCTGGTGCCCCAATCTACTTACATTTTATTTTATTTCATTTTGCTTTATTTTATTATTTATTTTTATATTAAAAAATTATTTTAATGTTTATTTTTGAGAGATTGAGATAAAGAGAGAGAAAGAGACAGCACCAGCAGGGAGGAGCAAAGAAAGAAGGAGACACAGAATCCAAAGCAGGCTCCAGGTTCTGAGCTGTCAGCACACAGTCTGATGTGGGGTTTGAACTCACAGACTACAAGATCATGACCTGAGTCAAAGTCAGACACAATGTAGGCACCCCTCCACCTACATTTTAGATCAACTTATTGATACATATGAAAATTCCTCTGGGATTTTGTTTGGGATTGTAGTACAAATAATTGTGGAGGACACACACGTAAGTTACCTCTCAGAGACTCTTAGAAATAGTCAAGAACATTTTGCATAAAAGTCTTAAATCAGCATGCATTTCCAACAAACTTTGATCTGGAACCCCTGCTTCTGTCAAGACACTGTAACAGGAATTGTTTCGTGGCAGAAACAACCACAGAAACAACAACAACAATTCTAGAAAAATATATTAAACAATGAGTTCCAAGTCATTGTGTATTAACCAACAGACAGCAATTTTCCCTGAAAAATGGGAAACAAATGACATGAGCATTATGCAGGATGGAGGTGGGGATCTGGGGATATGAAGTCTGCTAATGTTTTCAGAGTAGAATACTAGACAGGAGAATGCTGCCTTGAGAGGGAAGTTCAGTGATCTCCAGATGTGCCCCTCTGAGTACTCTTCCAGGTACTAATATACACATGCATATGAGAAAACTACTCTAGGCAGGGGAAAGGACCACTTTAAACAACTAAAATGAGTATATTATGGGGCCCTGAAGTAGTGCCTGTTGCCACCAGCCAAAATGGAAAAACTCAATTCTGGGAGCAATGGTAGAATGCTCAGGAACCTCTTGCATAAGAAGTTGGGTAAATAATTAGCCATAAACTGGCACAGCCCTGAACCTGACTAACAAACCAGGAAAGACAGATCAAACATATCTAACAGTTTTGCAATAAATTAACTGCATCCAAGGACAAAGCTTAAGAAGATTTATAGGAATATAAAAATACCCAGTACCCAAAAAGATAAAATTCTTAACGCCTGGCATCAAATCAAAAATTACCAGGCATTTGAAGAAGCAGGGAAATATGATTCCTAATGAGGATAAAAACCTAGACCAATCAAAGTGGACCCAGGACTGAAACAGATGCTAGAATTAGCAGACAAAGATGTTAAAATGGTTATTAAAACTGTATGCCAGATGTTCAAAAAGCTGGAGGAAAAATTAAACATGTAGAAAAATGATATAAATAAAAATCCTAAATCATACTTCCAAGATGATAACTAAAATCTCAGAGATGAAAAAAGTCACTGATAAAATTATTGACAGAATAGACATTGTGAAAGAAATAATTATTAAACTTGATGACACATCAACAGAAACTAGGCAAAATGAAAAACAGACAGAAAAAAACCACCCAAAAAACCAACAAAAAAGCAAGAATAGGAGAATCACTAAGATGTGGAATTACTTCAATGATTCAATATGTGAACTTGAAGTCTATAGAAGAAAGAACAATGAAGTTGAGACAGAAAATATTTGAAAAAATAATGACTGAAAAAGTTTGAAATTTGATGAAAACTAAAAATCCATATACCCAAGATGACCAATGAACCCCAAACAAACAAAGGCAAAACAAAACAAAAAACAAAAGCAAAAAGTACATCAAAACACAGAAAATCACATTCTTCAAACCATGATAAGGAGAAAATCTCAAAAGGAGACAGAGGAATAAAAGATATATTAAGTAGAGAGAGAAAAAAAGATGAGGATTACAGCAGATTTGGCCACAAAAACTATACAAGAGAAACGACAAAGGAGTAACTTCTGGAAAGTTTACTGGAAGAAAACCTGTCAACTGAGAATTCTATACTTATTAAAAATAACTTTTAAATTCACACATGAACTAAGGACTTTTTCAGATATACAAAAGCAGAAATAATTCATCACCAGCAGAGACAAAATACAAGAAATACTGAAGAAAGTCCTTAAGACAGAATAAAAATACCAGATGGAAATATGAATATACACAAAGGAATGAAGAACATTAGAAAAAGTAACTATGTGTGTAAATGTAAAAGGACTTTTCTCTGCTTACTTAAATGTCTGTAAAGGATAATTGACTATTGACACAAAAACAACAGCGATGTATTGTGGAGTTGAAGACATGTAGAAATAAAATATATGACTACAACAGCACAAAAGACAGGGTGCCTGAAATGGAAGCATACTGTTAAGATTCTCTTATAATATGTAATGTGGTTTAACATCACTTGGTGTTAAAGATAAGTCAAAGATGAGTACTAAAGCCCCTAAACGCAACTGCAAAAATAAGAAAGTGAAGAGTAATATCTCCTAGGCCAACAAAGGAGATAGATAGAATAGAACTATAAAAATATCCTATTAATTAAAAAATGTGAGAAATGAAGAAAAGGGGAACAAATAGGTCAGACAAACAAAAAGATGGTAGATTTATTTTTATTAAAAAAATATTTATTTATATTTGAGAGAGAAAGAGGGTGCATAAGTTGGGGAGGGTGAGAGGGAGGGGGAGAGAGAAAATCTCAAGCACACTGTCAGTGCAGGGCCCCATGTGAGGGCCCCATCTCATGAATTACGAGGTCATGACCTGAGCCAAAATCAATGTCGATGTTTAATCAGCTGAGCCACCCAGATGCCCCAAAGATGGTAGATTTAAGTTTAATCATATAATTAATCACATAAAATTAAAGCATTTAAAAACCTTATTTACAAGGCAGAAATTCCAGGTTGGCCAAAAAGCATGACCTAACTATTGGCTGCCTCTATGAAACCCACTTTAAATATTTTAGACACAAAGAAGTTAAGAGTAAAATAATGGAGGGGTGCCTGGCTGGCTTGTTCAGTTGAGCATCCAACTTAACGCTTATGTTTTGATCTCATGGCTCACGGGTTTGGGCCCAGCATCGGGCTCTGTGCTGACAGCTCCAAGCCCGGGGCCTGCTTCAGATTCTGCGTCTCCCTCTCTCTCTGCCCCTCACCTGCTTGTGCTCTGTCTCTCTCTGTCTCTCTCCCTCAAAAATAAGTAAACATTAAAAATTTTTTAAAAAGTAAAATAATGGAGAAGGATATACTATGCCAATGCTAATCTAAAAATAGCGGGAGTGGTTTATAAACATCAGACAAAGTAGACTTCAGAACAAAGAATATTATGTTGGATAAACGACGATTTCATAAGAACAAAGACTTCAACTCATCAGGAGGACATGACAACCCTACAGTTTTATGTACCTGGTTAAAAAGCTTCAGAATACATAAAGCTGATCAAAAAACTGAGAGAAGTGTGTGGAGAAGTATATAAATCCACAAATGTAATAAGAGAATCAAATCTAACTGATAGAATAAGAGACAAAATATCAATAAGGATGTAGAACATTTGAATAACACTGTAAGTCCCGACCTAATTGATATTTATAGAAAACTTTATGTAACAGCAACAAAAACACACATTCCTTTCAAATTCATATGGGAACATTTGCCAAGTTGGATTGAGTTTTGAACCATAAAAAAGATCTCAACAAGTTCTCTGACCACAACAGAATTCAGTTAGAAATCAGTAACAGGAAGTGTCTGGAAATTTTCTGAATATTTGGCAGCTAAATAACGAACTTCTAAATAACTCAGGGGTTAATTAAAAGCTCAAAAATAAATCAGAAAATATTTTGTCCTGAATGGCAGTGAAAACAGAAAATATCAAAATATGTGGGATGCTACCCAAGCAGTAATTAGAAGGTGATTTATGGCACTAAATGTCTATATTATTGGATAATAAGAAAGTTCTCAAATCATTGACTTCAGCTTCCACTTTAAGAAACTGAAAAAGAGCAAATTAAACCCAAAGTAAACAGAAGGTAGGCCATGGTTAAAGATTAGAATGGAAAACAAAGAAACAATAGAAAAAATCAGTGAAACTGAAGTTGGTTCTTTGAAGTCATAGATAAAATTGATAACCAGATTTATTACAAACAAAAAAGAGAAGGCACAAATTATCAATCAATATCGGAAATAAAAGAGAATGCATAAGTACAGATTTTACAAATAATAGATGAGTAATAAAGAAATATTATGAAGGACTTCATGCCAATAAATTTGACAACTTTGAGGAAATGAACAAATGCCTTGAAATACACAAAGCACTAAACCTCCCTCAAGAAGAAATCATATAACCTGAATTGAATATACAGTTAAAATCCTCCCTAAAAAGAAAAATCCTACATTTAGGGAAAAAAATGATACCAATTCTATATGAACTTTTCCAGAAAACTGAAGCATAGGTCACATTTCCATCTCCTTCTATGTGGATGATATTGTCCTTATACAAAAACCAGACAAATATATTACAAGAAAAAACAAACCAAAACAAAACTATGTACCTAGTGGGCATAGAGGTAAACTTCTTAACCAAACTAGGAAATCAAATTGAACAATGAGTATATTTTAAAAAAGATATATTACAAACAAGTGAAGCTTATCCCAGAAATGCAGGGATTGTTTTAACATTTGAAAATCTGTCAATACAATTTATCATATTAACAAACTGAGAAACAAATGATGAATATCTCAATATACACAGAAAAAGTATTTGACAAAATTCTATTCCTAGTTGAAATGTTTTTTTCTCAACTTGATCAAAGGCATATATGACATATGTGTAGCTGATATCACACTTAATGGTGTGAGATGTAATGCTTTCCTCCTAAACGAAGACACAAGGCAAGGATGCCTAATCTCACCACTTTTGTGGATCATTATATGGAGTTTCTAGCTAGTGCAACCAGGCAAGAAAAAGAAACAAAAGGTATTCAGATCAGAAAGGAAGAACTAAAACTGTTTTTTATTCACACACGACATAAGTGTCTCTGAGGAAAATTTGATGGAAATGTACAAAAAGTTATTAGAACTAATAACAATTTAGAAAGTTGCAGGATACAACATCAATATACAGAAGCCAATGTGTTTCTGTGTTTTAGCGATGAGCTATCAGAAATTAAAATAAAAAATATCATTAAAGCAGTATCAAAATTATGAAATATTTGGGATGAGTCTGACAACGTGTGAGACTCACATGTGGAAAACTACAAACCACACTAAGAGGAATTTTAGGAGATTTAAGTAAAAAGGGATAAATTGGGCTCATGGGTTGGAAGACTTAAAACTGATCAGATATCAATTCTCTCCAGTGTCATCTATAGATTCAACATAATCCCAGTGTATAACAACAAGGTCAAGGCCAACATTCCGCTAACACTTTTAAGCAACACCGTAGAATTGGCTAGAAAAGAAATGGCGCCATTGTTGCCATTGCACTAGATACTTGACTTTGTAAGCCTGCGGGCAACCTCACTTAGCGTCTGCTGCTCCACTTTACTGATTCTACTCAGACAGGCTTTGCCTTGTAAACAGAGCTTCTGCTAGAAGCCCAAAGTCTTTGCCATCATTCTCCCTGATATATTGGACCCTCGGCACAGAGGCTGTCTCTCATGTTGCTCACTTCTGGACTGAAGTCTCCTGGGGGAGTCACAGACTCCTGGCACCACGTTACCTGTGCTCCAGCTGCAAAGGAGGTTGAGCAAGGGAGCCATCCGCATGTTTAATCTTGAAAAGGTGAAACTCACAAAGTGGAACACTTCCCAAAATTAGAAAGGTGTTGGAAAGTGTTGGGAAGCCAGAAACATGACATAGGCCCCGTATATAGGCCAAATACTAAAAATAATCAACATAAAATAATTGGACTTTAGCTGTATTTTAAAAGAAACTGCCTAAATTAGAAGAACACGAAGCTTTTGTTAGTCCTCCAGACAAGAAAAGCCTGTATTTTATTTCAGGGTGTATGTCCATCTCCATTTCCCTCAGATTCACTTGAAGAGTTCCAAAAATGTGTGTGCAGGTGGCAGTCAGAAAGCTAGAAGACAAAAACAAAGCATAGCCTAAGGGATGTCGAAAGTCTTCACCAAAAATCTAAGAAGGAATGACCTATTTCCCTTTGCCCAATCTGCATGCTTTCCAGGGAGTCCTAGAGAAAATGGAGAAAGGCAACCCTATGCAATAGCCCGTGAGCAGACATGGAAATCTTGTGTGAGTGTATCTATCAGTGAGCCCTAACTTGAATCCTGAACTTTTGGTAAAGAACCATGAGAAAAATGAAGTTTGTACCCTTCTGGCCCCTCCAACTCCAGGTGTGGGATGACAACTGAGTGAGTCCATAACCAGACCAACCACCAGGGATCAAGAACGACTCCTGCAGGTCCTCGCCCTATTTCCAGAGGAGGGGGCGGTCTAAAAGAGCTGGGGTTAGCGAGGAAGAGGTCATTTTGAGAATGTCTAACACTCAGATAATCCTCTCTCTCCATCACCTTGTGTCAGCAACTTGGAGGGAATTCTGTCAACAATGAATGACCCATTCCATGGAACCCTTTCCAAATCCTTAAACAAATGAAGCAGCCCTGCTATCAGCCTGAGTTAACTATATATAATATGTTACATATTATATTATATATAGTTATATATAGTGTATACTATATGGTGTATGATATATATACTATATACTATATATATACTATATACTATATATAACATACATTATACTATACATATACTATATTATATAATATATATAAAGGAATTATTTTTCAAAGGAAATACAGCAGGAGTAGAAATAGGAATGACTATGAAGCCCATTGGCAGGAGAGCACCAGCAATCCAGCACGCACCATGCAGATCTGACACAAGTCAGCTAGATGAAGTAGAGTCACACCACAGGCAGGTGCCATTGATAGCAAATCAGAAGGCACTTCCCCTGGTCCCCTGGACTAGGCAGGAGCCAGAGAAGATGGAAACCACATGCTCCCCAAGGTAGCTGAGAGTCCCTTTCAGAAGGAGCTCTGCAAAAGCTCAGCAATAATCGGGGTGTACGGGGTCAGGAGCTGCTGAACAACCAGATGTTGAGGTGATCAACTGAGACAATGGCCAAATTGAAAGCAACAATCAAGCTCATCTACTGTGACAAACGCAAGCAAGAAGCAAAAAGTTGTGCACGCTGCCCAGTGTTCCATTTTCCCCATGAAATGGCACTGGGCAAGGGTCCGGTAGATCAGCAGAGATTGAGGGAGGAGTGGAAAGATAGGCTCACTGCTGTGGAGCCCAAGACAAAAAGGCTTCTGCCTTTTAATGCACCATGGGCAAGGGGGAGGAGGAAGGTAAGGAAGAACCAAAAATGGAAAAGCACTTACTCAGAGTTGAGAAAGGTGCCTCAGTCAAGGTCTCCATAAGGAGGCTTCTAGATGGAGGTGCTTATGGTAGGAATACAGATCTGAGTGTGACCATGGCTGGCCTTTGGAGCCCAGAGTCCTTGATTGTAGCTCCCTCTGGACAATTGCAATGCAGCAGCTGTGCACCAAGTCTGGTGTGGAGAGGGCAGCTTCTCCCCCTACAGGGGCTGCCAGGCAAAGCCTTAGTAATTTCCTCTGGTTGGTCCTGAAAGATCCACAAAGGATTTTGGCCTAGAGCTGGACTCCTCAGGACAATGCAAGGAATTCTCTTTAGGTAGAGGATTAAAGTCCTGTAATAGAATATGGGGTAGAATTATATAAATGCTGTGTGTGTGTGTGTGTGTGTGTGTGTGTGTGCGTGTGTGTGTGTGCTTGCATGAATGTGTGCATTCACAGGTGCCTATTATATCTCCGCTCTCATGGTGGTCTGGACAAACAGATTACACATTTTTAGACTACATCCACTTAAAGCTATATACAAATTTTATTTTAAAGGCCTAAAGGCTTTTTTAAAGTTAAGAAACCTATAAATGAATGTACTATTCTTTCAAACTTACTTGGTTATTTGATCCCCAAGACTGCCAGTGATGCCTTAAATTATAACAGCGATGTTAACAATGACTCTGGTGTCTGAATTATTTTTCCCCCCTGGAACTTCTGAAATCTTTTATAAACAATAATGAGAAAAAACCAAGTGAAGGAAAAGTCCCAGGAACCAAGCACTAACTCTTCTTGAAACCTGTCCAAAGAGGTGTCTGATGAGGCAGAAACCACCTTCCTCCCAGCTTTGGGTATTTCTGCTGGCAGAGAAAGTCAAAGAAATGACCATTTCCCTGCAGCCTCTTGCCTTCCGGACGCCTAGAAAGAGCAGCAGTAGCAGAGGTGGAACATACCTTTGGACCTAGAGACTTCAATGGCAGCCCCAGAGGTCATGGCTGTCCTCCAGGTTCAGTTCTGTGTTTTTTTGCATGTCATTTCTGGAATCTCAGATCTCCAGTCAGAATGTTTCCCTCTAGATCTTCCAACGACTCTGTGAGCCCCTAAGTCCGGACATGGAGTCACTGCTTTCTCGAAATATCCAGAGTAGTTTCTGTTTTTTCTCCCCTCTTGTAAGTAGACCTCTGGGATGCAAGTTTAAACTCAATCTGGAACATGTTTCACTTTAAACCCACCTCTCCTTTGCCACTATAAATATTTCTCCTTGGATATATTTTTCCCCCTGCCCGATACTGAGTAGTAGTGTATATATTTTCTGATGGTGTTTTCACTAAGAATACGTATCGTTTAAAACTTCAGAAGCTGTGGCTAGAGGGCACGTCCAGTCACTGTACACTTCTCCTTTAATCATTTTAATGGGAATGTTCCGGAGGGCATTTTGACTTGCATTTCTCATTTGCCATGGTCTTTCACGCACACGTTTGAGGATTAGGTCGGATTTTTTTTATTATTAAAAAAATTTTTTTAAGCAGCTGCAAGTAAAGGCATACATACCTCATGATTATTTTGGCAGATTGGATAATGTTTCAAATGATAACATCTTCCAGAGTCGGCTCCATGTACCATAAAAATCAATGGATTTTGCTCTGCTGGAGAGAACCTTGGAGAGCCAGGGCTGTTGAGTGCAGATTCAGCGCCTTTGCCAGAGTGTCTCAGCTCTGTGACCAGCCAGCGGTTCTTTCTGGGAACTACGCCGCAGGTATTTCTGCGGCAGTGTCAAAGGGATTTTACTAAAGGGTGCTATATCCAATTAATTCAGGAGACTGAAAATACAGCCTGAGACACTGGAATTTTTGACTGCAGAAGTCTCTGGCTGGGGTTTCCATTCTGGCACATTAAAATAACATTACTGCATTAGAAGAAAACCCCTGGGCAAAAAAAAAAAAAAAAAAAAAAAAGAAAAAAAAAGAAAAAAGAAAAAGAAAAAAAAGAAAGGAAGGCAGGGAACTCCCTCTTCTTGGTAGTAAAATGGTGTGAGGTTTTCAGTTTTATATACTGCTGCTCTTTAAACACTATATGCTTTCAAATGCCATGGGTATTTTGGGCACGAAACCTGTCTGCCTAATGATTTAAGCTACAGGACTAACTTAATTACCTCAACCTGGCAAGTTTGTTGCAGGAAGAGACCAGCAGTGTCACTTATGACAAACCAAGAGGTATTTATCAACTGCGTTTCCCACAGTTTCTTTCTTTCCTCTCTCCTCTGAGTTTGAAAATGAGAGGCAGTTCACGGTTTTTATCACAAAGTCAGACTAATTTTCTGGTTGCAGTTTTATCAGACAAAGGAGGCTCAACCAGGTTACAGCAATGGCCGTTGATAGTTACCCATGGTTGAACCTTACATAAATGGCCTGAAGCTCTGCATTTCCTGCAAAAGAGTGTGGCAATCTCTAATCCTCAGGCTGTCCTTTATGTGGGGAAAATTATACCTTCCCATCATCTTGTTCAAATTACTTCTTTAGGACACATATATCTTAACCATACTTAATGCTGGCTGGCTTTTAGGGAGGAAAAGCCTGAAAAGGAGATGACTTTGAATAGTTTGCAACACGAATACAACTTAAGGATCGCCCTGCCATTTCTGTATCTTAAGTAGGTGGAGGAAAACCGCAGGTGCATCTCTCTGCCAGAATATATAGGAACGTATTTTTGGAAGATTGTATAATGTAGTGCCCATTATCCCACTGGTTTCATGAGATGATTATGAAGCACTAAAGCAAATCAGCATACTAGACTAGTTGAATATGCTAACATTCTAATTTTGTATAGAAGGTGATTACTGTTATTATTATTTTTAAAGTTCAGTAAGTGTACATAATGCTTTATAAACACAGAGGCAGACAAGGGCTCTGCCCAGAGGTACCTAAATTCTAATTGCTTGAATTAGATAATCTAAATGAAAAAAAACCCCCAAAACCAAAAACTACTCTGTGCTAAAGTGGAAGTAGACTAGGCAGAAAATGGGGTTAAAGAAATAAGCGTTCTGGAAAGACTGAAGGATAAAAGCAAGTGTACTTTCAATCTTAGATTGCAGTGGCTTCACCCAACTCAGAGAAAATCAAAGCACTGTAACTACATCCACTTAACAAGACTTCCTGACGCTTCTTAAGAAATTCTAATTGGCTCTTACAAATTCAGTCCACCCCTACTTGCCCAGGCATAAATGGGATCCCCAAATCCCAAAGCATAACTCACAGGGAGTCACAAGGAAAACAGGAAAAGGTACCAGATTGTAGGGTCTTTGGGGGCAGGAACCAAGTCTGATAGGTACTTAACCTTATAAATCTATTCTCTTGGCCAAGACTTTGTTGACTTGATCCCAGTGATGGGAAGAATGAAAACTGTAGCAGCACTGTGTTCACACATAAACAAATCTACCTATAAAAGCACCCCTTCTAAAAACCCTTAAAACCCACCCTTTGAATAAGGCTTCCCCCAAATTTGAATTGAAAACAACAGGGGCGCCTGGGTGGCTCAGTCGGTTAAGCATCCGACTTCAGCTCAGGTCATGATCTCACGGTTTGTGGGTTCAAGGTCCACGTCAGGCTCTGTGCTGACAGCCAGCTCAGAGCCTGGAGCCTGCTTCCGATTCTGTGTCTCCCTCTCTCTCTGCCCCTCCCCCATTCCTGCTTTGTCACTCTCTCTTGAAATTAAATAAACAATAAAAAAATATTAAAAAAGGAGAAAACAACAAACTGACTCTTTAATATTCCTTATTAGGTTTCATAATGTGACAAAAATGTTCTTTGGTATCAATATAGTCCATTTAGGATGAGCAGTCTGTGACTCATGAAAAGTAGACCCAAAGAATGTTCTAAATCCTATTTGAAAAGCTATGGTGCAATAGCATTACAACATATGAACACATGTGTAAGCTAATGTTATAAATACTAAAAAATTTTTTAAATGTTTATATTTATTTTTGAGACAGACATGGAGCATAAGCAGGGGAGGGGCAGAGAGACAGGGAGACACAGAATCCGAAGCAGGCTCCAGGCTGTCAGCACAGAGCCCCATGCAGAGCTCGAACCCATCAACCACAGTATCACGACTGGAGCCGAAGTTGGATGCTCAGCTGACTGAGCTACCCAGGCGCCCCAAATGTTATAATGTTTAAAAAAATAACCCCAGCCAAATCCAATTTTTATCACAAAATTATTGTTCATCTGCACTAGTACTTTAGGAGTACTCTTTATAAATATGTCATACCAACTACTTGTTTTGGTTACGACATTTTCAACATTTGAATTTTTCAGTTTATACCTTCTTAACTTCTTAAAAGAAATCAGCCACTTAGATTTTTGTCTTTGAGGTTAATTCTACCAGGATTAGAAGTTACTATACAAAGCTATACTGTTCAAATAAAAGCTATTAATATATCATGAGGCATAAAATATTAAGCACAAATCCAAGTCCTGAGAGAAGTTACAGGAAAATTCCGGTGTTTTATACCAAAATTACTATGTTCCAAAAACAAATGTTTACAATGTTTGATGTTTTCTTTATCATGAGCTTAAACGGCTCTTTTTATGTCCTTTTAGAAATGTATCCACACAATTGGACCAATTGTCAAAATTATGTTGACCATAATCTCTTTATAAACATATGTAATAAATATATACAAGATATATGTGTCAACTGGTTTTTAGGTAAGCCCTATTGTGCAATCATGTTTTTCATTTTTGATTTTTTAAAGTTTTAATAAAATTTTTTTAATGTTTTATTTATTTTTGATACAGAGAGAGACAGAGCATGAGAGGAGGAGGGGCAGGGAGAGAAGGAGACACAGAACCGGAAGCAGCCTCCAGGCTCTGAGCTAGCTGTCAGCCCAGAGCCTGATGTGGGGCTCGAACCCACGAACGTGAGATCTGACCTTAGCTGAAGCCAGAGGCTTAACCGACTGAGCCACCCAGGCGCCCCTAAAGTTTTAATTTTAATCCCAATTAATTAACATACAGTGTTCTATTAGCTTCAGGTGTACAACACAGTGATTCAACACTTCCATACATCACTCTGTGCTCATTACAAGCACACACCTTAATCTCCATCACCTATTTCTTCCCACCCCCCACCTCGCCTCTGGTAACTGGTTTGTTCTCTATAGTTGAGTCTCTTTGTTCTCTATGATTAAGAATCCGTTTCTTGGTTTCTCTCCTCTCGCTCTCTTTTAGTTTGTTTCCCTTTGCTTGTTTGTTTTGTTTCTTAAATTCCACATATGAGTGAAATCATAGGGTATTTGTCTTTCTCTGAATTATTTTGCTTAGCATTATACTGTCAGCTCCATCCATGTCATAGCAAATGGCAAGGTTTCATTCTTAAAAAAATTTTTTTAATGTTTATTTTTAGAAAGAGAGAGATTGCAAGTTTGGGCAGGTGCAGAGAGAGAGGGAGATACAGAATTTTAAGCAGTCTCCAGGCTCTGAGTTGTCGGCACAGAGCCCAATGTGGGGCTCAAACTCATGAACCATGAGATCATGACCTTAGCTTTAGATGGATCCTTAACTGATTGAGCCACCCAGGTACCCCATTCTTTTATATGGCCAAGTAATATTCCATTCATATACATACCACATCTTCTTTATCTCTTCATCTATCGATGGACACTTGGGCTGCTTCTATATCTTAGCTATTGTAAATAATGCTTTATTTAATAAACATAGGGATGCATGTATCCCTTTGAATTAGTGTTCTTTGATTCTTTGGGCAAATACCCAGTAGTGCAATTGCTGGATCATCAGGTAGTTCTATTTTTAACTTTTTGAGGAATCTCCATACTGTTTTCCTGACCTTTATCCCCCCTTCCTTTCCCTTTCCCCTTCCTTCTTCCCACTTCCCCCTTTTCCTTTTCCTTCTATTCCTCCTTCTTCTTTTCCTCCTCTTCCTTCTTTTGTTGCAGAAAATGAGGAGTTGAATCAGAGCTTGTTTTGCTCAGGAGATAGCTTCCAGTAAAACAGAATTATGAGTCTCCATAGTTTTGCCAACATGTATTTGCTAAAAGATCTGGCTTAGAGGCTTTAATAGCTACAAAGTGTATGATAAAAGGCCACTGCTATATTAAAATATTGTCCTCTCCAAAACAAAAACAGAAACAAAACCCCACTCTGACTCCCAACAGAGCTGTTCCTTCTTTGTAAAGGTGATGTTCGGACTATATGGTAGCCATAGATTTGCGTGTATGTATAGATCATTTTCCACCTGGTCCCTGCAATGTGCCTGTCTGGCCATAGGTGTTCTGTGTTTGAGAGCGTGGCTCCCACAAGCGTGGGCCTGAGCCTCCTGGCCATGTGGGCAGTGCCTGGAGCAGTGAGAGCTGTGCCCGCAGTGATTAGGGCAAAGTCCAGGGCAAGTTGAGCTCAAAGTGTTTCTTAACTTCTCAGAAACGCATGCACCCAACTCAAATGATTTGCTGCATTCTCACCAAGGGAAAATATTTGTAATGCACTTTGGACAGTGCTTTGAGTTCCAAACACCAAACTTTTAAAACAGGTAAATGTCAATTGACAAATATGAAAGGATTCTCATTGGATAAGATCAGTAAGTGATGTTTCTATGGACAACTTAACCTCCCACTCAATCATTGACAGTTATCCTTTTGACAAATGATTTTCCTCCCCTCTCCTCTCCTTTTCATTTCATATATATATACATATATATATATGAGATATAGATATAGATAGAGAGATATAGATACATACATACTGTATCTATTTTGTTTGTTTCACATAGATGGCATGAGACAGTTTAAAACATGTAGATTTTAACATGGACTTATTTAAAACCCTTTAAAAAACAATTAACCCAGTCAACATGTATTGATTAAATGCCATTTCCCAGGCACTGTGCTGGGTCCTGTGGAAAGAATGACAAAATTCCTGCTCTGAAGGAGATTTTAAATTTAGAAGGGAGACAGAACAAACAGCCAACAACCTATCCCATTAGAATGTGAAGAAAAGTTACCCTGAAGCCGTGAACAGAATATAGTAGGAAATCAAGGAGGAAGTACTTAGGCCTGCCACATCAAATAGCTGTGACTTACTTTGGCTTTGTCAGCCAGCTGTCACACCTGCTAAGACAGCATTACTAACTAGCAGTTGACATTGAACACTTGGAAGCAAAATCATGCCCCAACTTAGAAGGTTCATATGTACTAGCATAGCTGCCACTTTACAATCTTGTTTCCAAACCATTCCTTTGTCAATGACTTGCTTATTCCGACACTAATAACCTGAATTTAACATTTTCAGGAACAGTCATTCCTACTGAGGAATCACGGTTTCTGAAACATGCATAATTAGGATCCAGTTATGTAATTCCTTTGTGATAACAAGCTGGTTTCAAGCTTCTCTATTAAAAAAAGGGCCATTGTGGGGCGCCTGGGTGGCTCAGACTGTTAAGCTTCCGACTTCGACTTCAGCTCTGGTCATGATCTCACGGTTTTTGAGTTTGAGCCCTGTGTCCGGCTCTGTGCTGACAGCTCAGAACCTGGAGCCTCCTTCAGATTCTGTGTCTCCCCGTCTCTCTGCACCTCCCATGCTCATCCTCTGTCTCTGTCTCTCAAAATAAATAAAAAAGTTTAAAAAAGGGGGGGGGGCGTTGCAAGAGGCCCTGAAAGCTAATACCCTATGTCCTTCTCTGAAAATTTCCTGTTCTATCTTCTAATTAGGAATATGCTGCATCTTCACTTACTTTAATTATTCTATTTGTTTGTTAAATCCATCTCATAGTGAAGAATATCCATATATTGTCTGACTAGCTAGAATTATGTTTATTTTATTTTATTTTTAGTGTTTTTTAATTTATTTTTTGAGAGACAGAGAGAGACAGTGCGAGCAGGGGAGGGTCAGAGAGAGAGAGAGGGAGATACAGAATCTGAAGCAGGCTCCAGGGTCTGAGCTGTCAGCATAGAGCCGGATGCTGGGCTCCAACCCACGAACTGTGAGTTCATGATCTGAGCCGAAGCCGGATGCTTGACCGACTGAGTCACCCAGGCGCCCCTAGAATAATGTTTCAAATGTGGGAGTTCCTGAGGCTTTTTAACCTAAGGCAGTAGACCAAGAACCCAGACTTTCTGCTATTCTGTTAAGCTTCCATTCAAGATTCAAGAATGCAATGAAACTTTTCTGCTGCTGCTTCAACCAGGGCCGATCCTACTTTTGGTAACTTTAAGAAGCTGAAGTTAAAAAGCGTGCGCAAGGGGATTTCTTTCTCCCATTCTGTTTACTGCCTGCTTCCCACCTTTCACTCTTTCCATTTTAAGCAAGTATTTTGACAAATTAGAGGCAACTCGGATATCAAACACTATTCAGGAAGGGACACGCTTGCAGTTAAAAATTACT
The DNA here is from genome assembly GCF_006229205.1 of Suricata suricatta. NCBI lineage: Eukaryota > Metazoa > Chordata > Mammalia > Carnivora > Herpestidae > Suricata > Suricata suricatta. The sequence goes on from NC_043709.1 coordinate 121,541,269, forward strand.
GCCACTTGACTGGGGCAAAATTGCTGGCTTGCTCCCGCGGTCACTGCAGTGCGCACCTGACGTCTGGGGGTTGACAGAGGATCTGTCTCCGCGAGAGCGCATTGCACATTTTGCTCCAGCCTGGAGGCGCGTGCGGCGGGAGGGCACTCCCGGCTGGGCACGGCCTCGCAGTGCAGAGCTCAGCGGGGGCACCGAGCTGGGCACTTTCCTCCAAAGATGACTGGGTCGTTCTTAAAGGACAAACCCCCAGGGAAAACTTTAGCCATTCCAGAACCTCTTGAAGATCGACCTCTCATTTGGCTGCTCCACAAAAAGGGTCTTATATATTTTTTTATCCTCAGGACAACTTCAGAGAACGAGGATAGTTGGGTGGCTACCTAAGGGTTTGGAGTGTGGCAGAGACTCAAACTGTGGCGTCACCGTGATGATCTCTAGGGACTCTGCGTGGAGTTCTAACCATCGCAGCTTCAGACCCAGAACCGAAGAACAAGGTATACCGCAGCTACAGTCCACCCTCGGCCTTGACCCCTTTCTCTGGTTCTGGGTGCCTCCGCCCAGTTGTGGCGGAAACTCCCCCTAGTTCACGCGGGGCTGGGAATTCGGTGGGAAGGGCCAGGCCCCCATGATCTCTTTACAGCGAGTTCTCAGCACACAGCGGTAGTGGGCTGGGTGTCTGTTCGGAGCAGGAGACAGGCACCCTTGGCGGACCAAAGCGAACTCCTTCCTAGGACCTCTCCGAGAGAGTGGAGGCCACGAGGACGCTGCGGGGACCTTTCCCGTCCCCATCCCGCCTCCTTGCCACGGGAGGTGAAAATCAACCCCCTTGCACGGTTCACTCCTCTCTTTTTCCTAAATCTCCAGCGCAGCTTTCTCAAGGCGTCCAGAGCATCCTGCAACTTTGGGGAAAGAGAGCGCCCAACTCCCGCTCTCCCACTGCCCCTGCCGCGTTCATCCGTTTCTCTTGGTCGCTTCCAAACTCGCGTGGGTCGTATCCCCGGATCCCCGCCCCAACCTGGAGGCGAGCGCCCCCGGCTGTTCACGGCAGCCCCTCGGCGCCTGTTTGCAGGAAGCTCGGTTTCTGGCTCGTCGCAGATCCAGCTGCGGTTCCGACCGGTCCCCAGCCTCGCGAGGCACCCGCGCGCGTGCACACACACGCGCTCACACTCCCGCTCACACTCCCGCCTCCTCGCTCCCGGCACCCCACCCTCCGAGCCGCTCCTCCGCGGGGCGGGGGGTGGGGGTGGGGTGACGTCAGGACTGCAGTCCCGAGGAGAGCGGCTGGAGAGGGCTGCGCGCTCCTCGCCTGGGAAGCTGGAGGCGCCCTCGGGCCGGCGCCGCTCCCGCGCTCCTCCCTCTCCTCTGCACCCGCCGTCACGCCGCCCGCCCGCGCGGGAGCAGCGCGAGCCTCCAGGTGAATTGAAAGTCGTTTCCGGGGGAAGGACGGAGCGGGTGCTGCAGTCCTGGCATGCACTGAAACTGCAACTCGGACAGAAGCGACCCGGCGGAGGAGCGGGCGCGCCGCGCCAAGCGCAGCCTCCCCGGGCGGCTGGAGGCGGGT
>NC_043709.1:121542926-121576457 GCF_006229205.1 Suricata suricatta
GCCCTCCCGCCCCGGGCGCGCTCGCCGCGGAGAGACCCCCAGCCCTGCGCGTCTCGCGGCGGCGCCGGGGCGGGGAATGCGAGCGCCGCGGCTCCGGGTCGCCGCGGAGCAGCTGCCGGTGGGAGAGAGAGGCGAGGCGAGGGGGCGGCAGCCTCGGCCCGAAGTAAGTGCGGCAGAAGTTTGCGTCGGGCCCCCCACTGCTCCCCTGGAGCGAGTGGGAAGCACGTCTCCTCCCCTGGTTCTCCGAGGACGGCGAGGGCAGACTTCCGGGGCAGTCTCGCCCGGGAGAGAAAGTGAGCCTTACCGGGGGGGGGGGGGGTTAGGACCCCGGAAGGGCCCGGCAGGGAGGAATCCCGATGGGGGTGAGGGAGACCCCAGTTGGGGTGAGGGACTCGCGGGGAGTCCGACCCTGGAGCTCTCCGAGAGGGAAGGGTCCGGGGAGAGTGATGGTGGAGGTAGTCACACCTGTGCCGGTGACCTTGGCGCGCCCCCCTGGAGCGGCGAGCCGGGGACTTCCTTGTCAGAGGCTGGAAGCGGTGCGACTAGAGTATTGCGCGGCCGCTTACCCGGGACCGCGCTGAGGCCATCGCGCTTCCGGACGCCGGACGACGGGGGCCCGAGGAGCGAGGAGCCAGCGCGCTGGAGGGTGGGGACGCCGGCGAGTGCGGACCCCGCGCTCAGAGCGCGAGGTGCGGGGTGCGCCGAGGCGCCCCAGCCTCCCCGCGGAGACCCCTGTGGAGGGAGGAGGCAGGTGTCAAGCTTCAGGTCGCCGCGGTGGCCGTCGGGCGCCTCGGGAGCCTCGGTGGCTGCGGCTCCCAGTCGGGCGGCTTTTCTGAGGGCACGGCGCTCGGGAGCAGGCTGAGCAGCGGCGGCGGTCAAGGTCCTCCGGATGCTCCCCCTGCGCCGCCGCCGCCGCCGGGCCCCCAGAGTCTGCGGCTCTTCCCCGCCCCCGGGCCGGACGCCCCCGGGCTTGCCCGAGCCCCTAGCTCCCTGCTCAGCCGTTCGCGGGGCCCGTTCAGCTCTTTTTTTTGGCTCCCTCCTCTCTCACCGGACTCCCGAAGGAGATTTTGTCCTTAAACTTGACCAAACTTCTGATGGGGAACACCAAGTTCACGGACGCCGGGCGCCTCCCTAGGAGCAGAGCCCCGCGCGGGGCCGGCGAGGGCGCCGCGGGCCGGCTCGCCTACCCTCTTCGAACCTGGGGAGGGTCCTCGGGGAAGTTTGTGCCAAATGTGATGCGGTGACTCTGGGAAGGCCTGAAGGCATCTTCTTCCAGAGTGGGACCGTCTGTGCCTGGGAAACCGGCACCCCACTCAGCTCCCGGTACCTAGGGTACATACACTTTGGGGGAAGAAGAGGATGACTTAAATCCTGTCTTTCAAACACATTCATGACGTGTATTGGTTACCTAATTTCATTTACTCAGATTCACTCATTTGTTCATGCAAAAAACAAACAAACAAAAACCAACAACACTTGATGAGGCCCAGTGTGTGCCAGGCATTGTGTCAGATGCGGTGGCAGTAGAAATGACCGATGTTTGGTTCCAGTACTCAGGGAGCGTACAGTCTGGAAGAGCAGTGGTCGGGAAAGAAGATGGAAAAAAATAGACGTCCTACAGGAGAGGGCAGGTGCTACCTGGTTGTCCCCACAGTGACTCGCTCCCATCTCGTTCACTGAGGAGCACCCAGTCTGCTTATAGTGCAGGGGACGCTCTCATTCTCTTTTGATGCCCAGAGACCAGCACTGTGCCAAGCGCATAGTAGGTCATCTATAGAGTCTGTTAAATGACTGGATGATGAAAAGATTATCTTAAAGAAAGATAATCATGCTATATTTTAGTCCCCCTTATTCGAGGGGGAAAGGGATTTTTCCAAACCCCCCAGTAGATGCCTGAAATTTTGGAGATAGTACTGAACCTGATACATACTGTTTTTCCCTATACATTCATACTTATGATGAAGGTTAATTTGTAAATCATGCAAGTAAGAGATTAACAATACCATAATAAAAGAGAACACATGACAATTATTGTAATAAAGTTATGTGAATGTGGTCTGTCTCTCTCAAAATATTGTACTGTGCTCACTCTACTTCTTGTGAGATGTGAGGTGATAAAATGGCTATCTAATGAGATGAAGGCATTGTGATGTAGCTTTAGGCTACTGCTGACCTTTTGACCAAACCTCTGTGGGTAACTGAAATCTTGGAAAGTGAACCTATGGGTAAGGGTTGGGGGGCTACTGTATTGGGTGGACATTAAAGAAGAAAGAGAATGAGTTGAAAGAGGAAGGAATTAAAGGAGCTGGAGAGGGCAAGAGAAAAAAAAAAGATAGGGCTCATGAACATTTGGAAGTATATATTCTTTAACAAACAACTTTTGTTTTCCATTTTAACCTAGCGGAAATTGGCAGCACTCAGCCCCATGGTCTATGAAATACGGGCATCTCTGTGGATATTTGGATTATAACTTTTTTAGAGCAAGGCCTCTGTTAATTACCGTATGGGGGCCACGATGCCATGTTCCTGGGGCTCTGTTGATTAGATGGTGATTTGGATGTGTGTAGGGTAGTGGAACAGATTGATGAAAGAATACTTTCGAATTACCAAAATAATTCCTTCAGATGTCTTATAATATTTTGCTACTTAATGTGCAAATTTCTACTCGTGTATTTTAACCATCTTTAATTTAAACTCGATTAAAATGTTTATACATAGATTTTAGCAATGAAGATTAAACACGTGTGCAAGACTCTCCTTGGCTTAAGTAACTGAACTCATTGTACAGTAGAAGGTGGTAAATTCCTCAGTGAATCATAAGGGTCCCCCCTCCCATTAATCTTATTATCTTTACCAGAAAATGAAAGCTTTATATATTTTTATTATGTGTGCAACAGAGCTACTTCCTTTTTTTTTTTTTTTAAAAACCAGTATTTGTCAACAGTAATAATAACTTGGTGATTTGAGTCAAGAGCTTATAGGTATTAATCCTGGATTTAATTATTGGAAACTTTTTGGTGCTATGTGATTTGGAGCCATTCTGGAATTATTGTAAACCTCATCTTCTCTACTTATGAAATAAGATTCTTTTACTGAAGTAATTTACTTAGGCATTTAGAAATCAGAATTTGTCAGTGTAGAGTGTGCTGTGTTTAGACATTGTATTCTGTAGTTGATGCCATTAATTTCGGATACCAACACTGAGTAGCAATTTGTAATTAGCAAATAGAAAATAACCCATATTTTCCATCATTAGGTATTTTGAAGATGTTTTAGAACATTATCAGAGTTCTAGGAAGAGTATCGTGATTGTGGACAATGTATGGTGATTAAAAATTGTATTAAAAAGGAAATAGAAATAAATACTAAAAATGGTAGTTAAACTTTGGGATTCTTTAACCAGACACTGAAATGTTTCTTCTGCTGTGGATGTTTGACTTGAATTCTTACTAGAATGGCATTGTTAGATCAAAAGACTATTTGCCTGAATCTTGCAGATTTGACAAGGAGTACATTCTAGAGGGTAGGAATTTCTTTTAGAAATGTAGTTAGGGTATAGAAATGCTGAGGTTCTAGGAGTGTGAGGTCGTAGATTACAGAGCATAGAAATGATGTAGCCTTGCTTTTGCAGATGAGAAAACTGGGGCCTAGAGAGGTGAAGGATCTGAATTTCCCAGGATCACATTCATATGCATGAGAGTCCCATATAATGTCCATTCTAGGCTTGACAAGAAATCACACCCTCAGGGGACCTAAACACTGGGGCACCTTAATCCATGGACCTGCTATCCATGGATTTCCTCTTTTCTCTCTCCAGCTCACACCTTCTCCTCAGTCCCACATCTGAGAAAGGTTTCACCTGCCAGCCTCCTACTGTCCCCATTCCTGCTGCCTTTCCAGGTCCTTCACTGAACAGAGTCATGAAGGACTTGGCCAACGGTCCATGACTTTCAGCCTCAAACACCAGTCCAGCCTAGGCAGAGCTGTGGAGTAAGTTCTGTTTGGATTGGGTGCTTCCCACATGTGCTCTCCTACATTTTGACACCGCTGCATACGATCACAGTTTCAGGGCCAGACGGGGCTTTAGAGAGATCATCTGGTCTTTATATAGATCATCTTATAGATGAGGGAACTCTGGCCTGGAAAAGAGTCTGTGACAGTCATATTACAGCAATTGTAAAGGACCCCATGAATCGAGTTCACATTCTTCTTGGCTGCTGTGTTCTTTCTCCACTGAATGGTGCTGGCTGGTGTTTGATCACTCCATTAACAGAAGCCTGTGGGCTCTGGAGGGAGATAACTTGCGTGTATGTTCCAACTGTCTGTCCCCAGCTTTGCAACCATGGGCCATTACTTAAGTTCCTGACACCTTTGTTCATTTATTAGCAAATTTTTGTTTTGTTTTATATATATAGGTATGGATGTACTTGTGTAATTATTTATTTATTGCTTCCACTTTATATTGTAAGTTTTATGAGGAAAGGAACCAAGTATTTCTTGCTTGTTGTATGTCTAAGACAAAACACACTCTTTGGCACACAGTGGATACTAAGTTACCATTTGTAGAAAAAAGGAATGAATGAATGAGTGAGTGAGAATACAGTGAGAGAAGGAAGGAGGGAAGTATCACTTAGGTGGAATTGGAATTCTTAATATGAGAGTCATATCCTTCTAAAGATTGTAAATCTAAAATGCTCTTCTCTTTGTATATCACGTTCTGGGTAGATGGGACCCTGAGATGCCCAGTCACCAAGCCTACTTTTTCTTTTGCTCCTCCTTCAGCAAGTAACCGCTCCATTGTTCTGATTGCTTGGCCCAAAAACTTTGGAGTCATCGTTGCTTTCACAAATCTTACAGCTGTGCCTTCAAATCTGACCAGTTCTCACCACCTGCCTTGCTATAGACAAAGCCTCTACCATTTCTCACCTGGATTATCGCAGTGGTCTCCTTACTTCTTTCTCTGCTTCCATTCTTGCCCCACCCCAAAGTCTAGGTTCAACACACAGCCAGACCAATATTACTAACCCCGAAGTCAGGTCACACTAGTCCTCTGCTTACATTTTACATCCTCACATCTTACTCTTATAGTTCATTTACATCTTCCCATTCCTTTCCGAGTAAAAAAGAATCTAGTCCCTTCTAGCCCTTCTGACCTTCCAGGTTCCCCACAATCACTGTGTTTCTGCTATACCGATGTCCTTCCTGTTCCTACAACATAGCACATATACTCTCTCCAAAGCAACTTTGAACTTGTTCTACCCTTTGTCTGGAATGCTCTCTCTTAAACACCTGCGGATATTCTTTTACGCTCTTCAAATCTCTTCTTAACAGAGCTTCTCTTGGCTACCCTATTTAAGATTACACCCTCTAACATTTTATCCCTCTTTCTTGCACTAATTTCCCTTGTGACCATAAATACCATATATTCTATTCAAGTATGTTTTGTGTTTCTCTGTGTATCTGGCATGTAGTACATGCTTAATTAGTAAAAGACAATCCTCTTATGGTATCATCTCTGGTCTCCTGGCCTTTTTGTCCCTCCTTTGACCAGGTTTGTGGTCAGAGGCAGAATTCTTCCAGGATCCTTCGCTATTATATTTGGAAATGACCTTCAAGGAGTCCCAAAGGTTGCTTACATCTGCTGCTAGAAATAATTGGGAAATAAAATGCAGTTACCTCTCCAAGATATGGCCTAATCATTTCCATGAAATACCTCTGACCTGGGGCTTCTGGAAGGTGCTGCTTTAAGGTCCATCCTTGGGGTGACAGTACCACATTCTGTCATGCCTGTCCATGCAAGTCCTCCCCAAATGGGGCAGGGGTCTTCTTCCCCTAAGTAATCCTATTTGTATTTCTTAAATGGCAGTGTCAGTGGGTGGCTGGGAAGAATGGCATTCCGGGGGTCAAAAGTAGAGATCAGGGTCAGACTGGAAAACCAAGCTGTTCCTAGAACATTACTTTGTTAATGGAGTCACCTACCGAAATCAGAATTAAGAACAGGAGCATGAGAGGGAACTGAGAGAGACTTTGTAGATCACCTAGTTGACCACCCAGGTTGGATTTTCACTATTTTCTATTTCTTGTCTCCTGCTACTGGGTTTTCTTCTTGCCAGTCTTAACATGATTATTCTCATTGGTTGTCCTGGGGAGGGGTTATGAAACCATAGAAATTAACCAACGGGACACTGTGTGAAAAAATAATGATTAGGGTGGCCCCTGTAAAGGTATCCCCAGGGCTGGGAACAGCCTGTGGGGTAAAGGACACTCCTTAATTGCTTGATAATAAGCTGTATCTGTTTAATGCACTGTTGGCTGAACTGATAGGATGTTCTTATGAGTTCTTCCAGGATGCTGTGAGCAGATACAGTGCCTGTGTGTTAAAGTTGGGTACACTATTATATTTCTATAAAATTACCATACAAAACTCTGCAGCTTATCATTCCTATTTGCTCAGAGCAGTCCTGAGCTCAGGGCAACTTGTAAAGTTGACTCAACAGACAGTATTTTTAGTCCTAAGTGCTCATAATAGTTTTGCCTTAACAGAGAAGAATGTTATGTTGTGCCCATTTTCTTGTTCTAGAAATAGAAAGAGAGCCTTGGGTTTAGTGCTTGTAGGTTACCCGTTCTGTTCTTAGCACTCTCTGTGACCTTGTCCAATTTACATTAGTTTAGAGTCACTTTTCTGGAGTTGGGAGAAGTTACCACTGCAGCAGAAATGGGGCCAACAACCTTGAAATATAGCTGTGAGAAATCCATTTTCTTATAACTGTAAAAGGTGCAGCCAGAGCAGCTGTTTAGGAGAGACCATATGTGTGTGTGTGTGTGTGTGTGTGTGTGTGTGTGTGTGTGTGTGTGTTGGAGGTGGAGTCAGTGGTAGGAACTCAAAGGTAGAAACTCAAACTATCATAACAATAAGAGGAAAGGGGGGGGTGCCTTAGCTTTTCCAACAACTAGTGTACACATATTTTTTGGTCTAGTTTATAAACACATTTCGTTCTGAGTGTTTTTCCCAAGTAGGTTGTTTGAAGATATTTTGCTCATAGAAACAATGTTGGATGTGGAATTCAGGTTCCCAGATGCCTTGGGAAAAATCTGCTTAAATCATTTCTGAGCATTAGAAAATGATGCTATAGTTTGATTTTTCATATGCGAAAATGAGTATTAATTTCTAATTAATAAAATAGTAATCTCCGTCATGTTACATTATGAAGATCTAGGTTGCCATTCTTGTATAGTCTATCTCTTGACTCCTTACAGGTTTGTTGAATAGGAGAATACAGTTGACCTTTGATTTGGGGTACTGACCCCCATGCAAGTCAAAAATCTGCATATAACTTGACTCCCCCAAAACTTAACTGATTGCCTCCTATTGGATGGAAGCCTTACCAATAACATAGGCAATTAACACGTATTTTGTGTTATATGTATTATATGCTGTATTCTTATAATAAAGTAAGCTAGAGTTAACTAAATGTTATTAAGGAAATCATATGGAAGAGGAAATACACTTACAGTACCATATTGTAAAAAATCCATGTATCAGAGAACCCACACAGTTCAAACCCACGTTGTCCAAGGGTCAACTGTGTGTGTTTCTTTCTTTATGAGCTTTTAAAAACACGTTTATCAAGGCATGGTAAATTAATAAAGCTTATGTAAATTAAAAACTGCATATCAACATTAAATATGTAGACACCATTGAGAGTTAAGATTCATGCAAGCAAATATCAGTGTTGATACTGGGAATTGGGATGTTCTTCTAGCCTTTGCTGGGACCCCATTCTGCACAGGGTAAGGGGGCTTGGTTTGTTGAAAACTCGCGTAAAGTTCTGATGCTGGTTTTCTCATTCGCGTCTGTGTCCTTTGCTCACCGCGTCCCTAAGACTGGATGCTGGCATCTAGTACCCCTTTGCAGAAGACACAAAGCATTCTCCTTTGCCTCTCTACTTTGTCTTCCTTTCCTCTGCCCTGCAGTCTCCTTCGCCTCTCCTTCCTTTTGGCTTCCTCTCTGCTTACACCTCAGCATTTTGGTCCCTGGAACACCTTATGCAGTGTGGGGTCTGTCCTCCCTCTAGTGGTGATCAGGAAATTGTCCCTTCCCATCACCTCCCTCCCCACCTCCAGCCCCAGCTTTATTAAGATGTAATTGACATATAATGTCCTGTAAGTTTACGATGTATGAAGTATAACACCTTCATCATGCGACATAATTACCATTTCTTTTTTCGTGGTGAGAACATTTAAAATCTACTCTCTTAGCAATCCATTGCCTGGGTTAATGCCAGGAGCTTGTTTTTACCTACCACAGTCTTGTAGGGCATTTCGCCTCACAGCACCCTTCAGAGACCTGGGCAAGGAGATTCTTCTGGGAGACAGACACTCATACATAGGATGGGTGTGTCCCAGCGCAGTAGGGACAGGGGGCAGGGGGATCAGGGACAGTCACTCTGAGACTCTAAGGTTTCTTTGAAGGATCTCAAACATTAGCCTATGTACTTCCCTATCTATTCCATTTCAAGCTTTGTGTCATGGTGTCTGACCTACACATTCCTAGTGGACCAGACAGTAGGTTCAGGGCTTTTTGCCTCCCCTCTCTTTTCTGAGAAGTAGAGAGGAGACAGAATTTTCAGAAAGTTTTCATTTAGAGGTATGTTGGGTATCTGGAAGAGGAAAAATTGTAAATACTCTTACTATAGTCCATTTTACCATGCCATCAACTGGGTCACAAAATTCTGGAAAATTTAATAATCAGTCTCATGAATCTGTTCAAGCTGGCTTCCATAGTCTCTACTCTTTTTATTGTGAATAATGATTTTTTTTAAAAAAAGGATATGTTTTTCTCTTGTCTTCTCCCTCTGCTAATCACTCCCACGCCCTTACCTTTTTCACTCAGTGAATCATAGACAAAAGATACATAGATCCAAGAATCATCACATTTGCTCTATAAAGACCCAGATGGTAATAAATATTTTAGACCTTGCAGCCTACATTTGGATTTTGTCACATATTCTTTTAAAAAATATAATTTAAAATGTTTATTTATTTTCAAGAGAGAGACACACACAGAATCTGAAGCAGACTCCAGGCTTTGAGCATAGAGCCCAATGTGGGGCTTGAACTCATGAACTATGAGCCATAGTCGGACGCTTAACTGACTGAGCCACCCAGGCATCCCTCTCTCTCTTTTTTAAAACAATCCTTTGAAAATATAAAAACTATTCAAAACTACAGGGCAGTACGAAAGAAGGAAAAAAAGGCTGAAGGTTAGTTGGATCAGTGGGTCTTAGTTTGCTGAACCCTGTAATAGATGATCAGGGTAGATCTTTAAAAATTTTACTTTCAGAAATTTGAATTTTATAATTTATATGTGTATAATAAGATATAAATTCATAATGGGTGAAGTTATCCTGAGCATTTCACCATAGGACCCAGTCTGTTGAAGAATGAGGTCTCTAGGAATTGGGGGTGTGGAGAGGTAAGGACACTGAAGATGAGGACCTCAATGGTCAATAAAAGCATGGCCTCAGGGCATCTCTTTTCTTCCCTTAAAAAAACCTAAACAAATAATTTTATTGAGATATAACTCATGTTATAAAATTCATACATTGAAAGTATACAGTTCACTTTTTTCAGTGTATTCACAGAATTATGCAGTAATCACCAAATTCTGATTTTAGATTCTAGATTCCATCTCCCCTAAAAGAAACTCACACCATTAGGTCATTTGCATTTCCCCCACTGCCTGTTTGCTTTGCCAGTTCCATCAACCCCTGGAAACCACTTACCCATTTGTCTATTCTGGATACTTCATATAAATGGAATCCTACAACATATGGCCTTTTGTGACTGGCTTCTTTCACTTAGCGTAAAGTGTTCAAGATTCATCCATGTTGTATCAGGACTTCATTTCTTTTTGTTGCCAAATAATAGTCCATTGTATGGATAGACCACATTTTGTGTATTCATTCCTCAGTTGATGGACATCTGGGTTGTTTCCAGTTCTGGGCTTTTATGAATGATGCTGCTGTGAAGAGTGGTGTTCTAGTCTTTGTGTGGATATATGTTTTTATTTCTCTTGGGTGGATATCTAGGAGTGGAGTTGTTGAATGATGTGATGACTTCAGTTTACCATTTTGAGGAACTACCAAACTGGTTTCCAAAAAGGCTGCAGCATTTTACATTCTCACCAGCAGTCCTGGAGGGTTCGTTTTCTCCATTTTCTTGCCAATACTTGGCTCTTGTTCTTGGTTATACCCATCCTAATGAGTGTGAAGTGTATCTCATTGTGGTTTTGCTTTGCATTTCCTTAGTGACTAATGGTATCGAGCCTCTTTTCATGTGTTTATTGGACATTTATGTATCTTCTTTGGATAAATGTCTTCAAATACATTGTCCATTTTGAAATGGAGTTGTCTTTTTATTATTGGTTTGTAAGTTGTCTAGATAGAAGTTCCTTGCAAGATATATGTTGACAAATAATAGTCCATTGCATGGATAGACCACATTTTGTGTAATATTTTCTTTCTTTTTGGGGGTTGTATTTTTACTTTGAAGATGGTTTAGTTTGCAGCACAGAAGTTTTGATATTTTGAGTAAGTACAATTTATCTACTTTTTCTTTTGTCACTTGTGCAAATTCAGTAAAATTTATTAAGTTTTCTTCTAAGTGTTCTGTAATTCTACTTCTTGCTTAATTAACCTCTAATACATTTTGAGTTAATTTTTGTAAATGGTGTGAGGAGGCCATCTAACTTTATTCTTTTGCATGTGGCTATCTGGCTATCCCCGCACCATTTGTTGAAGAGTTGAATTGTCTTGGCATCCTTGTTGCAGTCAATTGAGCATAAATGTTAGGGTTTACTTTTGAACTCTTAGTTTTATTCCATTTATCTATCTCGATGTCTATGTTTTATGTCTACTTCACATTTTCTTGGATACTATGGCTTTGTAGTAAATTTAAATTGGAAAGTGTGTGTTCTCCAGCTTGGTTCTTATTTGTCAAGATTGTTTTGGCTATCTGCATCCCTTGAATTTCCATTTAATTATAGGATCTGTTTTTCAAATTCTGCTCAAATAGCCAGTGGAGATTTTGATAGAAATCATGTTAAATCTGTAGATCAATTTGGGAAGTAATACCATCTTAACAATACTAAGTCTTCTGATACATGAACATAGGGTGGCTTTCCATTTATTTAGGTCTTTATTTTTTTATCAATGTTTTGTGATTTTATTAGGATAGGTAAATTACTTATGTTAAATTACTCTTTAGTATTTTTTTCCCTTTCCAATCTGGATGCTTGCTTGCTTCTTCCCTCCTTCCCTGTCCCCCGTTTTTCTTCCCCGCTTCTTCTCTCCCTACTTTCTTTATTTTTCTATTTCCCTGGCTCAAACCTGTAGAACAATATTAAAAAGAGGGGTGACAGTGGATGTCCTTGTTTTGTCTCTGACCTTAGGTGGAAAGCATTCAGTCTTTCACAATTAAGTATCATCTTATCTGTGGGTTTTGTACAGATGCTTTGTATCAGGTTGAGGAGGTTCTCTTCCTCTTCTTGGTTTGTTGAGTGTTTCCATTATAAAATGCTATTGGATTTTGTGAAATGCTTTTTCTGTGTCTATTGAGATGATCAAATGATTTTTGGTCTTTGTTCTATTAAAGTGATATATTACATTAATTGATTTTCAGATGTTAAGCCAACAATGCATTCCTGGGATAAATTCCACTTGGTCGTGTTGTGCAATCCTTTTTATATTCACTGAAATTTAGCTTGCTGGTATTTGTTAAGGATTTTTGTGTCTATATTCATAAGGAATATTGGTCTGTAGTTTTCTTTTCTTGTGATACCTTCATCTCATTTGGGTATCATGGTAATAGTGGCCTCTCCTCTTCTGTTCTTCATTCTAGCTGTTCTAGCTGCTTTAGGGACTAGCACACATGCAGGCTGAGAAGTGGGAGTCAGGGGTTGTTGTGGATCCCAGGCAGCAACATGGATATGGGTAAGAAAATCCCAAGAGAGTCTACAGAAGACACAGGATTCTTGGCAGCCACTTGGACATCAGGCTGGGAGCCTCTTATTGGGGATATCTTATGTATAAGATGTGTTCTATTCTACTCTTTTTATACATATATTCATTCTGGATAGAAAGCACCTACTGTGTGATAGGAAGTACATTTATTAAGAAATTTAAAAAGATGAAAGTTTAAATAGATGACATTCCTTTCCTATGAGAATGCACAGGTTAGAGGAGTAGGTGGATACAATAATCACAAATGAAATATAACATTAAAGCTGTATGTATTCAGGATGATGAATTCAGGTTCCTGGTGCCTTAAGAGTGTGTCATCCGAAAACGTGGTCAAGTTTTCTGGAGGAGGGAACAGCGTGCCTCACGGCTCCGCTTCGGGAATGAGTGATGATGGCCAGTGTGGGTGGAGGGCACGGAGCAAGGAGGAGGCAGGGAGGGAGAGCCAGACCACTCGCAGCCTGCAAGTCCAGGCTAACGGCCTGCTGCATCATTATCCTCACAACCAGCAGTTTGTTTCACTTTTTAAATTTTCTTGTCTGGACTCACCAGTCATATTTTTCTTTCACATTTTCCTTAAAGAAGGAAATCTCACTCATTATTTCTGCTATGTCCATTTATTTTAGGTTTCTACTTTTATGAGGCTCTGAGTGGAGACAGGAGGGAAATGGAATAGAATGAGGGAAAAATGGTTTTAGGCTGGTCCTGAGAGAAAGAAGGGAGAAAAGAATATGAGAAGGTTATGTTTATGTAAGGGCAGAAGAAAAAGATGGGAGCATGCGTCTGGCCTACTCCCTAATTTTATAGGTGGACACCTGGGCTCACATAGCCTGGGGCAGTAGAGCCGAAACACCTCTCCACCTGCTCGCCTCCCTTTTGAATGCTCTTTCCTCTGGCCAGCACTATTTCTCAAGGTGAACTCTAAAGGAAAAGAAAGTGCTGGTCAGATAGAAAGTGAGGGCAAGGAGGCTGATCAACCAAGGTCCTTGAGGCAGGAGAGAGCTTGAATGCAGACATCAAAGATGGCCGCTCTCTCTGGAGCACAGGTGGTGAGACATGGGGGGAAAGAGGTTGGGGCTTCCTCTCAAAGAGTAGGTTGGTAAGGAGTATGGATCTATTCTTCGTACAGCATGGACAGTTTTAAGGCAGGGAGTAACATGAAAACACTGATGTATTAGGAAGATGATTTGCTGTTTTATGGAGAAGAAGTTAAATGGGGCCAGAGCAGAGGTGGACAGGCTAGGTATGGCTCTGCGGAAGGTGAGGTGGACAGACTAGAGATCTGGTTGGACTTAGAATTGACAGGACTTGAGGCCTGGGGGAACTTCTAAGAAGTTGAAGAGAAAGGGGCAGTATGGATCCTCCTTAGGGAGTTGGATTATTCTGGAAGCAGATGTATAGGCTCTTGCTGAAGCTGCCCCACCAGCAGTGGGGAAACACTCCTAGATGGAAAGCAACTTCAGCCCACCTGAAATGCTCTTCCTTCTTTTGTGATGGACAAATGTTTTCCTATTCTTTCAAGTTTGTCTCTCCTGTGAAACTTCAAGTTGGTTGATATTTACTTAGCATTTATTATGCTTATCTAGCCCTTATTACCATGTCTATGTAGCCCTAATTGTACGTAAAGTGCTATCATTATTTCTGTTTAACACACAGCAGCATGAGCACAGACAGATCAGTCACCAAGAGGCAGACCCCACGCTTAGCTACTGTGTGGTTGGCTGTGTGGTTGGCGGGAGGTCCCTGTGCAAAGTGAGTGACTCTCCCCTCGCTTCCAGTGCGACAGCACTTTTCATATCGTGTGAAGAGTTGATGTTTTCTGTGTTTTTCTTCTCTGGTAGAGAGTCAGCAAATTGAAAGTAAGGACTGTGGACTGTTTACTTTCCCGTCTTCCGTGCTGGATACATAATAGATGCAGAACTAGAGAGTGAATGAATGAACGGACCTGAATGAATGGATGGATGTCTGAGAGAATAAGAAAGGAAAGTGGCAGGAGTGGAATAGGGCTTTCTGTAACCTTCTGCAGCTTGTGTTTTTCTAGGCCAAAGAATCCCTGAGCTGCATTATAATTCAGGCCAGTGTCATTTCTGGCTTTGTCATCATATTGTTCTAGAATTTCCATTAATGCTTTGTTGTGTTCTAATCAAATAATGCTCTTCCCAGTTAAACAGATGATGAAGTTCTGCTCGGGCAGGTATGCTCTTTACTGTCGCTGTGTTGTCACCAAGGACATTTCTGCATCTGATATTGATTTAAATATTCAGTTATGAATGTCATGAAGACAACTTTATTTATAGCTAATGAGGATTGTATTGGCTGAAGAAACTGGCAATGGGAACAAGACAGTACATGCTTGTTAATTCCGTGAGAATGAAGAGAATAGCTTCGTTGATCAGCATTCCCGAGGCTTTTTGGCCCGTACTGATATAAAATTGCAAACTACTGGGTGTTGTGATGTTATTGTATTTTAGTGTCACATGGTGAAAGTACTTTTGGAAAATTGATTATATTTTGCAGAGGATTCAAGTCGTGTTGAACTTTTCCTCAAATGTAGGTTTATACAGGTGTGCCTTGATTTCGAAAGGTTTGTTTCACAAAACTCGAATTGCAGAACCAATAAGTTAGAAACGAAGCCCATTACAGAAGAATATTTGTGTAGTTCCCTGAATATCTATGGAGTAGGAATAATGAGTTTAGGGGCTCGGGTCACCATCTACGCGTCTCACTCTCCAGGATTCTGATCAATAGCACAAACCAACCAGGCAAGATTGTTGGCCAGATGGAAAGCATACATAGGGATTGTGTTCGTTTGTATAATCTTCCATGCGGGATTTTGTGAAATCTGTGTTAGTGTCTGTGCTTTAGGCTTCATCCAAAGTGGGACATTTACTCCTACTTTTTATTGGGGAATGGGCTTCACAAGCTCAAGTGTGCTTGCAGAGAGAGAGAGGGACTAGATATTCAGAACAGACCACATACCACTTGCTTGGATGTGGAAAAGGCTGGCGGCTTCTCTGAGAAGAAGGTATGGTGGGCGGAATAATGTCCCCCTCCCCCCCTCCAGCATCCACATCCTAATTCCCAAGAGCTGTGAACAGTTTACCTTACATGGCAAAAGAGACTTGGTGGATGTGCTTATGTCAAGGATCTTGAGAGGGGGATTCTATCCTGGATTATCCAGGTGGGCCCGTTAGAATCATGAAGGTCTTTAGGAGGGAGCCAAGAGGGCTCCAGAAAGAGGTGTGAGGACAGAAGGAGACATTGAAGTGATGGAGGCCACAAGTTGGGGGATGTGGACCATCTACAGAAGATGGAAAAGGCAAGAAAACAGATGCTTCCCAAGAGCCCCCTGAAGGAGCACTGCCCTGCGGACACCCTTGATTTTAGCCCTGTGAGACTTCTGACCTGCAGAACTTGAAGGTAATAAAGTCCTGTTTGGTTAAGTCACTCACTTAGCGGTAATTTTTTTACAGGAGCAGCAACAAACAAATACAGAAGGTTTGGGGAACCTGTCCACATGTGCTTACCACATAGAACAGGAAACTAAAGAGAGCCCTCTGGGTCCAAATGAAAGATGAAGTCCCCTGGCCCACTAGTAACACATCGTCCAATTACTAGCAAGGCCTGACAGAGCAAACCAGCCCATCTTCTGTCCTTGGAAACAGTGAGCGAGAAAATGGAAGCCCATTAAGCCACCTCAGTGGGGGAGAAGTTAACTCCAGGAATTAGAGACTTACACAACCAGTGGAAGATGGGAGAGCCAAGCCCAGGATGGCCACTTTCCGGAAATCTGGAAGTGTGGGAGTTCTAGAAGGGTGCCAGATCCCTGGGTCAGACCTCTGTTTTCTGCTGACACCCGTGAGGCTGCCTGTGGCTCATCCGAAAGCAGTATCTTGCACCTTCCAGATCTCACACGAGGCCCTCTCAATGGTGACCTTTCTACAGGGACTTTGCAGGTAAGGGAGAAGTGGAGTTTCTAGGCTTTACCTCTCTGAAGCCCAAGGGCTGAACCGGACAAGATGTCACCACTATCTGGCAGGGATGGTGGAGACAACATGAGGACAGAAGCTTGTTTGCTTTTCTGTAGTTTGAGGGAGGAACGTGGAGAAAGGGGCCTAAACACCCCTCCGTCCAACTGCCCAATTCCTTTGTTCTCTTAAACCATTGGGGCTGCAGCCATCACTATGGGCCCGGTCAGTGAATGTGCCGGCAAATTCTCTAGGCAGAGCTGTGCAGTAACCCCCATTCTGAAGAGAGAAGAGATGGACGTGACATTGAATGGTAGTGGATATATTTTAAATGACTGTATATTAATGTCACTACAACTTACCAGGTATCTATTTTGAACCTACATTATTTCAAGGGCATTTTTCTCTGAAGCTTTTAACATACAATTGAAGCCAATTAATATTCATTGCAAATGTCAGAAGCCGTTGAATTTTATTTTCATAGGGACTTTGAACTTCTGTGTTTACTGTGAAAGATGAAATGTTATGCCATTATTTCTACTTTTGAAATGTGATGAAGTTGCACATCTAACTATAATCTAATTATTAATAGTTATAAATAACATTTAATTAAATAATGCATGCTTTATTTCTTTTTTAAACTTTATTTATTTATTTCAAATGTTTATTTTTTTTTTTGAGAGAGAGAAATACAGAGCCCAGAGAGGGGCGGCAGAGAGAGAGGGAGACAGAAGCTGAAACAGGCTCCAGGCTCTGAGCAAGCTGTCAGCACAGAGCCTGATGTGGGGCTTGAACCTGTGAACTGCCAGATCGTGACCGGAGCCAAAGTCAGACACTTAACCAACTGAGCCACCCAAGCACTGCGTTTTTTTTAACTTAAAATAATTTTTCAATGCTTATTTTTATTTTTGAGAGAGCATGAATGGAGGAGGGTCAGAGAGAGGAGACACAGAATCTGAAAACAGTCTCCAGGCTACGAGCTGTCAGCACAGAGTCCAATGTGGGGCTCCCACTCACAAACCGGGAGATCATGACCTGAGCTGAAGTCGGACACTCAACTGACTGAGCCACCCAGGCGCCCCTGCATGCCTTATTTCTTAATGCTCTCAGTCTGGTATTTTCAGATTTGCACATTACCTGTCCAATCTTTAATTGCCTCTTAAGAGTATAGAATTGCTTTTGATATGCCAAAAGCAGCAAAGGGTAGGGGGGTTGGGGTGGAGTGCAGTGGGCAGGCATTGGGTTCTGTATGTAATCTCAGAGGATGAAGACGGGGAACAGCCAAAGTTAACAACAGGAGGTGAGTAGGAATCTCTATAAACTGAGCAGTGAGGGAAGCCAAATCAAGCCAGAGTTTCCAACTGTGATCTAAGGGTTTGGAAAAGAGTGAGGGAGGGATATGTTATGGATTAATTGACATAGCAGATGACAGGAGGGCAGAGAGCAGGTTGGCAGGGCATCACTGAATACAGAGTTTGAAGCTGTCATACTTCGGACTGCGTTTACCTGCTCGGGTACCCAGGATGGCTCATGCAGGCTGATCTCGCACAGGTTCTGGTCTGTAAAACGGGGTTCATTTGGCTTTTTGCCCCCTGGTTGTCATAGTGAGTCACTTCTCCATTTCTAAGACCATAAGGCCAATGTCAAGAGCTCTCACTAATATTTGTTTTATTTTATCATAAGAAATCTTGTTTTTATGCCTCTAGCACATTAGTTTGCTTCCTGCCCAGGCCGACTATCATGGACCAGGAGGAAGGTGCAAAGCCCTTTTCCTGTTTACCCGAATCATAGAAACGAGAACTGCAGTAGTAGCAGCCATTTTGCAGATCATGTTTTTCGTTAATATGGAAGTGCTGCTTTTCTATGGTCTAATTATTAAGGTTCTGTCTAATTTTTCTCTGTCTAGGAATGTGTTGATTTGCATGGTGATATTTTTATCATTATCATTATTAGTAGAGTTATTCTGACATAAGATCCCCATTAAAACTCTTCAGTCTCTCTGATAAAGTTTGGCTCTGGAATATGTGATGTGACTCTGGAGTTGAAAATATTCTAAAAAATAGTCAATTTAGATTACTCCATTTCTCAGCAAAATTAATGCTTCATGATCTCCCATGTCTGGTACTTCTAGGCAATTTCCTTTATATCTTTGGCTTCAAACCTACTCTCAAATCTGTTCAGCTTAGAGTTCTCTTCTGAAGCCAGACCTGCAAATACACTGATTATTAGGTACTCCACCCAGCTATTTTATAGGCACTCGTCCTTAATACGTACAGATCGGTAATATTACCCCTTCTTCCATTTCTTCAGAACCGTGTTTGCTTATTCAGACGTAGATACCAGCTAGTTGTCAAGTCTGAGATCTGAACTTCTCTTGGATTTCTTCTTTGACCTTATCTATATAGAATCCACTGCTGAGACCTGTCAGTGTAGGCTTGGGGTGGTTCTTCTCTCCTCAGGATAGCTGCTTCTACTATCACAGTTATTTTATTGTACTATAAATGTTACTTGCGTGTCTATCTCTTGCTTTTGATGGTAGAGGAGAGAGAGGAGATCTTTTTCATTTTTATCCCTTTGGCGGTTAGCCCAATATTTGTTTAGTCAAGGAATTGAATGAAGGAGTAAATAAATTTGATGAAAGTACTGTGACCAGGGTTTGTACATATAGTGGCCTAATTTATTTATGATGAGCCTGTGATTCCTTATTTGACTTTACTTCCCCATTCCTAGTGAATATTATGCGACCTAATGGTAAAAGTTGTATTAATTTTGGAGTCACTTTGATACAGTTCTAAGATTTTACATTTATTTTATGCTTCGCAGTGTGAAGTTTCAAATATATGCCAGGGAGATTTAAAATGAACATGAAGCAGATGACAAACATGTCACTTTGGGAATTTCAGTGTCAAAACATGTATATTCATTTTCTGTTATCTGTAGACTTCATGTTTACAAAAAAAAAAATAAATAAGGTAGAGCTGACTCTAAAGGAAGCAATCACATGACCCAAATTTTGACAATTGAACTTGCTCATGAAAGAAAAGCAAATCTTACACAACACTTTAACTTTTACAACATTTTATTTAAAGGATAAATGTCATTACTAAGTTCATCAAAATGACCTTTGAAAGACGTGATTTTTTTTAAAGTTTGGTTTTAAAGGAAACGCTTTTCCTCAATCTGCAAGTTAATGTTGTATTTTTGCTTTAACAGTGATAAGAAAGTGGAAATTGTGGCACAGATGATACAAATGGTGTGCTTCAATTTTGAAAGGCATTATTGTTATTTTTACTTCTTACATAAGCTTTTATGGGAGAATTCTGACTAATGCCGTAAATAGGAAATCTATGCTTATACTTCCACGAGATGAGATTATGTCATTAAGTATATGAACTAGTAGACCGTTCACACAAAATGCTCAGGTTATTTGGAAAGTTTCTCCTTATGGAAAAAATAAACAACACCTTTATTTAAATCCACTTAAAGCAAAATTCTGGCTTACAGTATATGGCTTAGTTTGGGATCACCAAATTCCCCTTGCATTGGATTCTTATGTGTGCATTCTGTAGTGGTTAACTCATCACCCTATTCTGTTAGTCATCGCTTGTGCTAAATACTCTTAGTATGTAAACATTTTGGATTACAAATTACAAATTAGAACAAAATCAGTGTATATGGTCAGGATTTCCTGCACTGAAAGGGTGAACCTGCTTTGTCTTTCCCTGAATAAAATTAAATTTGTGAGACCTTCCCAATGATTACATTTATAATCCTCTTCTCCAACTGGGAACTCTCCCTCTTTACCTCCAGCCTGGCCCAGCACTGAACACACCAAAGATGATGGTAGTTTGGTGGTGTAAGTCAATGGGGAAAGCTGATCCAGTTTATTAGAAGCAGTTTTTTATATCTGTACCTATTGTGTAAACTGAAAGATACTTAGGGGCGCCTGGGTGGCTCAGTGTGTTAAGTGTCCGACTTCAACTCAGGTCATGATCTTGCAGTTCCTGAGTTCGAACCCCACCTCAGGCTCTGTGCTGATGGCTCAGAACCTGGAGCCTGGAACCCTCTCTCTCTGCCCTTCCTCCACTCACACTCAGTCTCTCTCTCTCAAAAATAAATAAACGTTAAAAAAAAAAGACATATGCCTAACAACAAAGAGACATGTTTTTTTTTTCCCCTTGACATCAGCCATAGTTCTTTTAGGTCCTAATTTTTCATTTTCTTCACATTTTCAAGGTCTCATATGTAAAGTTTGTTTATACTTGTTATTGTCCCTGTGCCTGTCATGAGGTATACTCATGTTTCACAAATCTTAAACACTCATACACACACACACAGACACCCACACACACGCGTTAAACACATAAACAAAAACCATGCACAAAAATAGCATTCTCCTTCAATTCTAAAGTCATGGTTTAGTTTGCCCTTCTTTTTTACAACTTGTCTTTTTGAGAGAGTTGCCTGTACTCGCTGTCTTTACCTCTTCACCTTATCTTCAGTCTCCAGGTCTCCAAGAACTCAAAATGCTTCTTGGTATTAAGAAATACTTCGTTACCCTTGTGCCAATGCACCTTTAAATAAAGTAAATTGGATCCTGCTTTCAGATTTTGTGGGGTTTGTTTGTTTGTTTTTTGTTTTTGGCTCTAAATTAAGCTCACAGGAGAACTTGTTGACATACGGTAGCTAATAAGAGCTGATTTTTATTGAACACTTAGTATGGTCCAGGCAGAGTGCTGGACTCTTTGCACAGACTGTGTAAGTTATGCATCACAACCATAACTTTAATTTAACCATAAGACTTTCTTAAGCATAGGATTTTACTCACTGATTATTGAGGAAAAATGAGGCCCAGTAAGTTGTGCCTGTGGTCTCAAGCACAACAGTACAGGTCACTCTAATATTGCCTAAACTTGAATACTTATAGATTGTTGGAAAGATATCAAATAAGGTTAGAGTCCTAAAATCATCAGTCTGGTTGGGGGTGGGGTGGCTGGAGATGCTGATTTCTTTATGTTTTTACATTCTTCCTGTTAGGTGTTTTTTTTTTTTAATGTTTTTAAAAATTTATTTGAGAGAGACAGAAAGAACATGAGCAGGGGAGGGGCAGAGAGAGAGGGAGACACAGAATCCCAAGCAGGCTCCGTGTGGTCAGCGAACCCATGAAACCACGAGATTGTGACCTGAGCCAAAATCAAGAGTCGGATGCTTAACTGAGTGAGCCACCCAGGCGTTCCTTCCTATTAGGTTTTAAGTCAGAGCAATACAGATCTATACAGTGAGAGTGGAAGCAGAAATTAGAAGAAAATGCCCTGCGGTGAGATTACTGTATAAAACGTATGTTTCAGAATCCTCCTCGTTGGAGATGTGGATCAGAAAATTGGGCTCTGAGATCATTAACAGCTAAGGCAAAGGTAAAAACATCATCAGTGACGTGATTCACAGTCTCCAGTCTAAAAACAAACCAGTTGTTTAGGAAAAGTGCAGCTAGTCCTGATAATAAGACCCAGATCTCCATAGCAATGATCACAGGATTACATGTAAATCCCTTTAAAATATGTGTATGTTCTCAAAACATTTTTCATGTGGGTTTCTTAACTTTGTTGAGCTATGTTTCAGTGTCAGAGCCATTATGATTGGGCTTTCCGGTAGGTTAGCATAAATTCTATTTCCATTTTAGCCTACTCAGGGTATGATTCCATAGTGCAGAATAAACGTGGGTGTTCTGTCCCTCCCCACTCTGCATCTCCAATAGTGTGGTGCTAATAGTTAACCTAAGTAACTGCCTTCGAAATGGCCTTTCATCTGACTCTCTTTGTACTTAAGAGATCAGTTTTCTTTTTCAAAACATTTAAATGTGGTTTACAGGATAGCAGAAATATTCTGAAGAGCTATTTGTTTATAAGCAAGTTTTGTATCATAGGGAAATATTTTATGATTCAGGATTTGCCTTACATTTGTTTTTTCCATGTTTGAGTAATTCTTTTTGTTTGCTTTGTTATTCATCACAAACTTAAAGCTGTTTTAAAACCGCATTATTTTTTAGTTACTGATAAATCCTTTATCTGGGGAGAAGGGTATGTGGGTAGAGAAGCATCAAGACTACTCTGATATGGAATGAATGTACAGAGACAGAAAGCAAGGGAAATCTACACTTTTCTTTAAACTGAATCTGTTTAGTGAAAGAAGATAAAGGATAGGATTTCTCTTTGTTAAAAAGGACCATACTCTTTGCAATATTTTCTTTTCTTTTTTAAATTAAAAAATATTTATAATTTATTTTTGGGATAGAGAGAAATAGAGTGCAAGTAGGGAAGGGGCAGAGAGAGAAAGAGACACAGAATCTGAAGCAGGCTCCAGGCTCTGAGATGTCAGCACAGAGCCTGATGCAGGGCTCGAACTCATGAATGGTGAGATCATGACCTGAGCTGAAATCAGACGCCCAACTGACTGAGCTACCCAGGCACCCCGATAGTATTTTCTTATAGCAATCTCTGGGTTTATGTAGATGAAGTAACTATTGAATAAGAAGTTCTGTACCAGGAGCCATGTAACTTGGAGAAAAAGAGAGGGCAGGAAGGAAAGCAAGCAAACAAAATGCAAACTCAACTGAAAACAAGGCCTTCCCTACAGTTTATTTAGCTAGAACGAATGTACTCACAAAATAAGTGCTCCTTCAAAAGCTAAACCTGGAAGTACCACGTGGCCCTGAAATTCTACTCCTAAGTACATCCCCAAGAGAATCACAAACAGGTATTCAAACAAGTAGGTGGATTTGCACATTCATAACAGCTTTATTCACAGTAGCCAAAAGGTGCAGACAGCCCAAGTGTTAATCAGTAGATGAACGGGTTGACCTGTTGTGGTATATGCAAGCAATGAATTACTACTCAACCATAATAAGGAGCGAGGTAGTCATACATGCTACAGCACGGATGAGCCTCTAGAACATTCTGGAAAGAAGCCAGACACAAAAGGTTATATCTTGTATGATTTTATTTATTTAATTAAAAAATTTAACATTCATTTTTGAGAGACAGAGAGAGACAGAGCATAAATGGAGTGGGGTGGGGGCAGAGAGAAAAGAGACTCAGAATCTGAAGCAAGCTCCAAGCTCTGAGCTGTCAGTACAGAGCCTGATGTGGGGCTCGAACTCACAAATCAGAAGATCATGGCCCAAGCTGGATGCTTAACCAACTGAGCCACCCAGGCATCCCATGTATGGTTTTATTTAAATTAAATATTCAGAATAAACAAACCCACAGAGACCAAACACAGATTGGTGGTTGCCATGGACTAAGGGGAAGGGGAATGAGAAGAAGTTGCTTAGTGGGTAGGAGGTTTTATTTTGGGTTGATGGAAATATTTTGCAACCAGGTAGAACTGGTGGTTGCCCAACATTGTGAATGAACTAAATTTCCCTGAATTACTCACTTAAAATGGTTAATTTTATGTTATGTGAAGTTCACCTCATTAAATCAAGAAATAGCCATATATACATATGATGTGGAAATGAGGAGATAAATAAATGCCAGATCTAACAGCTGAGAAATTCAAAAGCATTTGCCTCCAGGACAGAAGAATGGGGGTTTGGGGAGGAGTAGGACAGGGTCATTGTATTTTTGGTTTTAACTTTTGCAATAACATTTAACCTATTTAATCTATGTGCATGTGACTTGATAAAATTTTCAAATTTAAAGAAGTGCTGCTTACCAAGATTTTATAATAATAGTGAACAATAATGAAATACCTAAATTCTGCAGAAGCGTTGAGTAAAGAAACCCATTAGAATATTGAGGGTTATTTTTAAAAATCTCTTTGTGGAAATGAACTGAGAGCTGGATTTCGAGGTTGAGCTGAGTAGCTTGATGAAATGAATTGCCAGGGGACCAGAAAGGGGGGAGACATGCAGAGGGACCTTGGGCTGAAGTATGGTGGCGTCACCAAAAGGACTTCCTAAAAGATGGAAGTAGAGAGGACAGGGATCCCAAACCAGTTACCTCCTTTCCATTTGTTTCTTTTTTTACCTGCTCTGTACACTTCTTTTGCTTCAATTTTCCATTTGGTTAAACAAGAAAAGATACTGGAATCTCACAGCTACATCTTGGAAATACTGTTAGAATGCTCAGTTCTTAGGGATAGGAAAACCTGTCCTAAATTTCATAGATAAAATTCAATATAATATATTAACCACTTTAAGCCTAGAATTATTACCCTAACATTCACAGGTCGCCCACATAGAAATGGCTCATGTTCTCCAAGGGATGAAAAACCTGTGAGTCTAGGTTTTGCTTAGAAAATTAAAATGGAAAGGCATGAATTCCACTGACACCTTTTTAACTTATCAAAGACCCTAAGAATATTTTTGGATTCGGGGCATTAATAATAGCTTCTTCTAGCACCCAATTTTGTATAGGCTTTTGTTGTCTTTAAGTCCTAGTTTTTAAGGCCCATTAAAAAATCATTTTTAGAATGAAATACGTGAGAACTTCATAAAACATCTGGGAAATTAGCCAGTTTCCCTGAGAGAGTGCCCTTGAAAAGTCAGATGGAACTTGCAAATTGCCGTCAGAAACCACTTCTTCATCCCGTCCTTACCACTTCTGCCCAGCAAGCGCAACCACTAGACAAATTGGAAAGTGGGTTAGGGCTTCCTGTTCCCAGTATTCTTTTAATTTAATGTCTTAGAGTTGTCACCTTTCACCCACCTCTCTCTGAAAGACCCCCGTGCACTGCACAGCATGTGGGTAAAATAATAGGTAAAACATTATCACCTGTTGGAGTCAGGGTCGCTATTATAAATAACATCTTTTATTCCTTTAAAAAAACACACGCATGATGGAATTCTGCCATTGCTTTCATTGCTGGAATGTGCTATTCCTTTTCAGTGCTTATAAAAGTATAAGTAAATCAGTACTCCCTACGCTTGATTACCTAAATTGATCCAAACCAACAAAAGTACTTAAGAATGTTCTCTGAGTATGTTTACCTTTAGTGTTAATAAGGTGTTAAAAGTCCCCCCTCTCCCCAAATTTCCCACATTTAGGAATCAGAGTGTTTGCCTTCTGGAACAATGGAAGAAAGTAGTATAAACCCACCTGTTCAGAGTTCAAAAGAAATCAAGCCTAATGCCTAAAACACACACCATGGGTGCTTTTAATAAAAATTTTGAAATTTTGCCTTTGCATTAAATCAGATACTCAACATTTCTTTTATTATCCTTGTTTGTTTTCAGATTCTCTCTTTTTTTTCTTTAAAAATACTTTGGGGTGCCCGGGTGGCTCCGTCGGTTAAGCATCTGACTTCAGCTCAGGTCATGATCTCGCAGTTTGTGAGTTCAAGCCCCATGTCAGGCTCTGGGCTGACAGCTCAGATCTGGACCCTCCTTCTGATTTTGTGTATTCCTCTCTCTCTGCCCCTGCCCTGCTTGTGCTCTCTCTCTTTCTCTCTCAAAAATAAACATTAAAAAATTAAAAAAAACACATTTTGCCATTGCAATCCAAGTGTTCATTCATTGACAAGTGAATGGATAAAAAAAATGTGGTTCCCGCCCCCCACAGGAATATTATTCAGCTTTTAAAAAGGAAGAGAAATCTGATACATAGGCATGAACCTTGAGGACACTGGTAAATGAAAGGTGCCAGTTACAAAAAATTCTTTATCGTTCCTCATATCTGAGGTATCTGGGGTGGTCAGATTAATAGAGACAGAAGTAGAAAAGTTCCTGTCAGGGGCTGGGGGCAGGGGGAGTGGAGAGTGGGGAGTTAGTGTTTAACGGGTACAGAGTGCCAGTTTTGCAAGATGAAAAGTGTTCTGGGAATAAACGGTATGGATGATGTCATAACAAGGTGAAGGTACTTAATACTCCTGAACAGCACACTTAAAAAATGGTTAAGATGGTAAGTCTATTGCGTATTTTAAACAATTAAAGTTACATATATGTATATATATAAAGTTATATATAAAAATGCTTTTAGCACTTTTTCATTAAATTTATTATTAGCTCTTAGATTAGGATAAATGAATATTCCTTGTCATGTTATAAACCTCCTTAGTATTTTTAAATTATCCTAAAATTAAAATAATCCTGGTTAAAAATATTTTCTGAATGTATCTGGCTTCTTAAATATAGTCAATTCGTATAGTTTTGGCTTCTGGGATGTGCCAGCCTTTGGAGGAACAGACCGCATGTGATGCTATAGGCTTTTCCTGTTTTCTCCTTAAATTTTCACAATTATCAACGAGGAAGCTTTATCAATGAAGAAGCTGAGTCTCAGAGATACTAGGTACCTTACTCCGTCACTCAGTGCTGAAGCCAGATCTTGAGCTTAGTCTGTATAAGAAGCAGCTTTGGACTGCATGCAGTGGAAATCTCACTTGAAAAAGACTTCAACAAGTAGATAACATTGCTCACATGTTACAGTTCCTGACGGGTGGGTTTTAGGTCTTCTATCTCGGGTCAAGCGGTCCCTCTATTCCTCACTTAATTCTACCCTTCACAGTATGTTGGCACCATACTCAGCCTGTGGCAAATGACCAAAGGAGTCCTTGGGGGTCCTCATACAGACTTCATCACACAACTCATTGGCCAGGGTTGGTTCACATGCCCAGTTTTAGACCAGTTACTGGCCATCAGAGAATGATGAACTCAAGTTATAATTTAGGCTCAAATGGATATTGAGGAGTCCACCACCAGGTCCAACTCTGCCTGTCTGATTCTCATGGATGGTGCCACTTTCTTAGGGCTCTTGATGTTTCTGCTGTGAAGAGGCCTACAGTTTTATACTTGGTCATGATTGGATCTGGTTGATTGGTTTCTAACTTGCTGTCACTGTAAATTGCTGTTTCTAGTTTCTGTTAGTGCATGTTCCCCACTGTATTCCCATTCCTCCTTTGGTTATTTAGTTATATACTTCTTAGCTACTCTGTCTTGGGAAAATGAAAAAAAATCACCTTACTGGGGATTTTTATACAAATTAGAAATAGGCAAGTAGTAATGGCCCATTGGTCTCTTCTAAGACAAAAATGTGTGGCATCATTTTTTTTGCTGTTCACATTCATTTTTGCACATTTACTGCTGCTTCATGAGTTTCTCAATAGTTGAGACTGACTTATGAGTAATTTCTAATTGTGACTACTTGAAGTTATTATACAAAAGAGAGTTAATACTTGTACTTTTTATTATTTTTAAATGTTTATTTTTGAGAGAGAGAGAGAGATAGAGAGAGAGAGAGAGAGAGAGAGAGAGAGAGAGCGAGCGTGCACGCACAAGCAGGGGAGGGGCAGAGAGAGAAGGAGACACAGGATCCGAAGCAGGCTCCAAGCTATGAGCTATCAGCACAGAGCCCATTGCGGGGCTCCAACTCACAAACTGTGAGATCATGACCTGAGCCAAAGTTGGTCGCTTAACCAACTGAGCCACCCAGGTGCCCCAATATGTGTACATTTTTTACACAGATTTAGTATAATTAGAATGTTTAGTCTTCTTATGATGTTGTCCAAGATTTTTTTTTTTTTTTTGCAGTGTTACTAGATTCATCAGTAGGGAAAGATAAGGTTGAAAGGTGGACGAGAAGCTGATTGTGGAAGATTTTGATTGTCATGCTGGGTCACTTAGCAGATTTTCTCAAGTTTTACCCCTAAGTAAGCATCCTTAAAGGAGGAAGAGGTTGAAGGCATAATCCCAAACTTGCTGGTTAGCCCTAAATGGTTTAAAACAAAAATCAAAATTTATTTAAGCCCTTGTGTTGCAACTTAAAGATTCATGTAATTTTGTATTCCTCTCCATAATATGTGTGTAATTATTTTAATACGAGTTATGCTTTGATTACTTGTCATTGAGTTAATTGATGCACCAGGCAGACATGCCATGTTTATCTGATAAATTTACCTTCAGACTGTCCCACACCCAGGAGGACTTGCATATCTGGCCATGACCTTGGTATGGATGGAAGTTGAAGCCCTCCAAGTCCATTCTTCTAGCTACTTCTAGCTACTTGAGGCTATTGTGTCTGCCTCAGTGGGATTTCCTCCTACACCCAAAATTTCACACCACCGTTTTCCCGCAAAGTGCTTGCTCCCAGCCTGCTGACATCCCCAATCTTCTTTTGCCTCTTATATCTTCAACTATAACCACTTCTATGTTTCTGGCTTTTTTTTTTCCAGCCATCTAAAGCCTAGATTTGGAGTCCAGCTGCCTTGCTGTTCGTACTCTAATACAGCCCATTCCATAGAGCAGGACTGAAAATGGAAGATTTTCTTAAGATAGTGAGATTGATTCAGAGTCTTTCTGTAAACCTGCCCTGAGAATCATCTTTGAGAAGGGGTTAAGTGGGCAACTGCCTAGTTGGGGACACCCGTTGAAAGGCACATAGAAAGCCTCTTTGGCGGGAAGGACATGATTTGATGTTACTATGTGAGGACTCTAGAGAAACTGTGAACTAGGTCTTGAATCAGACTTTTTCCCTCTTTAAATTAAAGATGGTTATGTGGGCAAAATGTTGATTCATGTGAAATGTTTAGGTATTTCCCTGTGTTTAACTCTATGATTGCAATCATGTGTGGGATCCGTGAGACTAAGACATAATTAAATAAAACACAGCATATGAGCTATTTCCCCCCTTTTTTCGAAGTAGAGTTGAATTAGGAACACTGTAGTTAATGGAATAATTAATGTCCACCCCTGATTAGACCGAATTCTTTGGTTCAGAACAATAAATGTTATTCTGCTTACATACCGGGCTTGTTTATTCATTGAACTTTTGACTTACGGAAACTAGCATTTTACTGTAATAAACACTTGGTTACATCTGTTCTAAATTGAACACAATTGGTTATTCCAAGAATAGTGTTCCAACTCTAGACCAAAATTATAAGCAGCTGTCTGCTAATAGATATGCACACCAACTCCCCACCTTTGTGTTCTGTTGTTTAAAAACGTGTGTACCTCAAAAGTCAAGCTCAAATGGATGTAATTTCTCATGTGAAATAATATATATTAGGGGTTTGTGTTCTTTTCTTTGCTCACCTGAAAATTCTGTATGGAGAGAAAAAGGTGGTGGCATCTTTTTTTTCTCTTTCTCTTTCCCTTTTATATGAATTCAAGGAAATATAAGAAATAAAAAACAAAAAACAAAAAAAAGCCCTAATGGAATTATATAGTATGCATTCAGTTTTGTCTGGCTCCATTCACACGGCATAATTATTTTGGATTCATCTGTATTGTTGTATATCTAAGTAGTTAATTCATTTTTATTGTTGAGTAATATTCAATTATATGCATCTACTACAATTTGTGTATCCATTCACCTCTTGTTAGATATTTGCCTTGTTTCTGTTTTTAGGCTATTGAAAACAAAGCCATTTATAGGGGTGCCTGGGTGGCTCAGTTGGTTAAGCCTCTGACTTTGGCTCAGGTCGTGATCTCATGTTTGTGGGTTCAAGCCCCGCGTCGGGCTCTTTGCTGACAGTTCAGAGCCTGGAGCTTGCTTCTGATTCTGTGCCTCCCTCTCTCTCTGCTCCTCCCCACTCATGCTCTGAATCTCTCTGTCTCAAAAATAAATAAAACATAAAAAAATTTTTAAAAAAAGAAGCCTTTGTATAAACATGTATTTCTTTCTCGCTTGGCATTCCTAGAAGTAGAATGGCTTGGGTGTAGGGTAGGTATACATTTAAATTTTGAGAGTGCTGAGCTGTTTTCCAAAGTAGTTGTACCATTTTACACTGTAACAGTGTTTGAGGGTTTCTTCATGGTATCTTTCTATGAACAAAAATTCTTAATTTTAAGGTAGTTGAATGTGTCCATCATTTCTTTGATTACCTCTTTTGTCATGTTATGTGAGAAGTTCCTCCCAACCTGGACCATAATGATCTTCTCCTATATGTTTAAGTTTTTTCGGTTTTGACATTTGAGTTCAAGTCTTTCAGCCTTTGGTGTGGTGAGCATCATATGATGTGGAACCCAATTTTATTTTTGCCAGGTGGGCAACGAGTTGTCTTAACACCATATATCAGCCATCTGTCCTTTCTCTTGTGGTCGTCAATGCCCCCTCTGCCATACATCACATGTTCCTATATGCGAGGCTCAGAATGTCATCTCTGTTCTTTTTCATTTGTCTGAGTCACTGCTACTCCGTGGTGATCAATCACTATAGTTTTTAAAAAAAGTTTTGTAGGGGCATCTGGGTGGCTCAGTCAGTTGGGTGTCCAACTTCGGCCCAGGTCATGATCTCACGCTTCGTGGGTTCAAGCCCCACGTCGGGCTCTGAGCTGACAGCTGGGAGCCTGGAGCCTGTCTTCGGATTCTGTGTCTCCCTCTCTCTCTGCCCCTCATTTGCTTGCACTCTTTCTCTCTGTCTCCCCAAAATAAATAAACATTAAAAGATAAAAATAAATAAAAATTTTTAACATTTATTTATTTTTGAAAGAGTGAGGGAGTGTGCATGAGGAAGCATGTACAAGAGAGCATGCAAGTGTGGGAGGGACAGAGAGAGGACAAATGTTTTGTCCACATTTGTTAGGTTTATTCTAAGATTTTATATATTGAAGGTAGATAGTCTCTTTTAAATTCTACTAGTACTTACACTGACATTTTAAGAAGAATTAATCTCTTGCTTTTCAAATTTCCCTCCCAGTGCACACGCAGATTTATACTTCTATGAATTTAATCTGGAATTTAATACACAGACACATCTTTTCGAATAACGTGTCCTTTTTTCAATAAATGTATGTTTTGCGTTCTTTTTCAGTTACTATAATGATAATAATTAAAATTATATTTGTTAGACTATATTATTTTTCTCACAACTGTGAATATATTTATCGATTTATCTCCTGGCAGTTAACCAGTTTCAATGCCTACACTGGTTAGTTTCTATTAAACGCCTTCAGTTTTTGAACTTATGGTTTTATTATCCTCCTTGCAAGCTGGAATATGTCATCAGTCACTTTTTGTAAAAACAAAAATTATTGGGTGGTAAATATATCCGCCTTTTTCATCTATAGTTTTTAAAAAAAGTTTTGTAGGGGCATCTGCTGGCTGATATTTTTCATCTGCTGGCTGATATTTTTTATAGCATTCTTCATTAGCAGGTGTATTTAACATATGTTGTCCTACCATATGAATAGCTCACGGTCTTATAAACTTCTTGAATCATAAACTCTCTTCCTCCATGGGTTGTAAACTGCTTTGTTGTCTGGCATTTAGAGGAGATATTGGAAAAGAAACTGCAGTTGGATTTTCCCCCTCAGTTTGGTGGTTTTAGGACTCCTTAAAAATTCTTTAAGTTTTAAAATTTCATGAGGCTGTGTCATAATATTTATTTCTGCTCGTTAAGCTTTTCTGGAAGATGTTAAACTATCAATTTCTGATCTCAAGTTTGCTTTTTTAGGTCTGGAATATTTAATCCTCTCCTACCTCCCATTATTGCTTCTCATTTAAATATTTGTTCTTTTATGGGTGGGCTTTCTCTCCAAGCTTTGTCCTTCAAGTATGCCATTCCCTTTGTAAGTGAATTTTTTTTTTACAACTTTATTCATTTGGCCTTTATTCTGGGGATGCTTCTCAAATTTATTCTCTACAATATGAATTGATTTTATGTATACCTACTGATTTTATTTCAGCTACTACATATTTCATTTTGCTATGCTTGTGTCTTATTTCAAACAGTTTTTATTTAATACATTCTTTAATCGTATTGGGCTCAGAAAGTGGATACTCTTCAAAATGCTTTTCTGTTTAAGTCTGTGTGAGAGGGACACAACAGAGGATTTTTCTTTAAGTCATATGCCTCGCTTTCTCTTTTCTTAGACAAGAGCAATGTATGGATAGATAATTGATTAATTTTGTACCTATTTACTGAGCACTTACTACATACCAGGCACAGTTCCAGACACTGGGGGTATAGTAGTGAACACAATAGGCTCACGCACACACACACAAATCCCTACACTTACGGAGGTTAGAGTCTACAGAGCAGACACAGGGACTAAGCCAACAAAGAAAGCATCTGCACATCAGGTGGAGAAGTGATCTAGAGAGAAGTAAAGTGAGGTGCACGGGGTGCGTGTGGACTGCTTTCAAGCTAGGAAGGTACCGATATTTGGGGGAGAGGATTCCATGAAAGCAATTGCTAGTCCAGAAGCCTTCAGCAGGAGTACACGGGTGTCTATGAGGACTGACAGAATGCTGAGGTGGCTTGAGTTTAGCCAGTGAGGGGCCGAGTAGTAGGAAGTGATGTGGAGAGGCACCAAGGACCAGACCGCATAGGGCTTCTTGGCTTTGGTTTCTTCCTGAGATGGGCTCGCGGCAGGGGATTTGAGAATGGAGGTACGGCAGGACACGATCTCACTTTTTTTTTTTTTTTTAAACAGGATCACTCTGCCTTCTGGGTTGGAAATTGAGAACAGAGGCTTGAGGACCAGCGGAGAGGCTGCTGCAGTGACCCAGGTAAGGGATGCTGGCGGTCCGGGCCAGATGCTAGCGGCAGAGAGATGACAGCTCTTGATCTATTTTGTATGTATTTTGAAGCAGAGCTAACATGATTGGCTGAAGCTTTGGATGTCAGGTGAAAGAAAGAAGAATTAGGGATAAGTTCAAGGCTATTTGCCTAAGAACTAGAATAGAGTTGCTACTTCTGAGCAGAAGACAGAGAGAGGATCAGATCTGGGAAGATGGTGGTTCTGTTTTATACGTCATAAGTTTGAGAGGCCTCTAGGATATGTCAGCAGAGCCGACGTGTAGACAATTGGAAAACACTTGTGTGAAGTTCAGGGCTGAAGTCCGGCTGGAGAAATGACTTGAGAGCTCTCCGTGATGAGCGGTTACTTTAAAAGTGAGATTCCGGTGACCCCAAAGGGGAAGCTGTAGATAAATAAGTGTGCTGACGTTTCATCTGTTTCATTCACATTTGAGTTGGAGTTGTCGATCTTTACTTCTTTCTGCAGTCGTCCTGGGGGGTTGGCTACAGGGCTTCCGCGTTTGTGAGCGTGTTGGGTGACTTTGTTTTGTTTCGCTTTCTGAACGTAGCAGATCCATCCGGGTCTGGGTGGGGGCAGATACAGAGTAGGATGGTTTGTGCTCATCTCACCCCCGCGGAGTGCAGAGATTTCCTTCTACACCTGAAGGTTGTGTGCAGGTTGATAGAAAAATACCTACGGTGCTTGGGATAAAGGAGACGTTCATCAGATCCTGGTTTGTTCCGTCTGATCTGGAGTTCCCACTCCGTCTTCAGTTTGGCTGCCCACCCCTTGTCCCACCCCAGCTCTGCTGCTCTTCAGCCGACAGACCAGGGGGTGAGCATGGCACTCAGGCCCTCGGACAAGGCGTTTGTCCAGTGGTGGCCATACAGGCCCATCAAGTCATTCCTGGGGTTGGTACAAGGCTGCTGGCAGAAGGAAACCCTCTTTCCACTGGAGGTACTTACTGAACACAGTCCAGAAGTTGATAGTTGTCCCTCCCTTGCTGCATCGAGGGAGCCTGTTCAGAGGCAGAGAGAACACAGCTTCCATTACGAGCAAAAGTGAGGCGAGAGATGGGAGAGAGC
>NC_043709.1:121576557-121635227 GCF_006229205.1 Suricata suricatta
GACGCTTAACCAACTGAGCCACCCAGGCACCCTTCCATTCACTTTTAGGGGATGAAATGTATACATAGGTGGAAATGACCAGGACCTACCTCATGAACACTTCACAACAAGTTTTTATATTTTGGAGTGGTTATATTTAAGGGTCAAGTCTGATTTATGAGCTAACTGATGTCTGGAAAGTAGCTTGTCGCTGTGAGCTACCCAGTACCGTGAGCCTCTGTTTACAAATTGCATTTTTAAAGATTGGAACTGAGAGAATAGGATATAACCAGTAAGACTTGCACCTTCTCCTGTTCAGACTGGTTTTCTAGAACAGCTTTCACTGGGCTGATGTTTGAATATTTGGTTAAGGGGCGCCTGGGTGGCTCAGTTGGTTAAGCGTCTGACTTCGGCTCAGGTCATGATCTTGCGGTTCATGGGTTTGTGCCCTGCGTCGGGCTCTGTGCTGACAGCTAGCTCAGAGCCTGGAGCCTGCTTTGGATTCTATGTCTCCCTCTCTCTCTGACCCTCCCCTGTTCGTGCTGTCTCTTTCTCTCTTTCAAAAATAAATAAAACATTAAAAATATGAATCTTGGTTAATATGACCATGCTTTTTAGCGTGTCCTTTCTAATCTTCAGAAGAAATTTAAATGTCTCTGGGAACACAGTTAAAGGAGTAATTAATTTTTCCTGGCAGGGGTCAGGAAAGACTTCAGAAAAAAGTGTAGCATGTGAGGCAAGGCTGGAAAGATGGATAGTTTTCTGGGAGAAAAAGGGAAAAAAGTGTCTCTTGTTGAGGGGAGGCATGAGCAAAAGCAAGACCATGTGGAAATGCCTCAAGTGCTTGGATCCAGGCCAATTCCAGTGAAAACATGAATACTTTGGAATTAAGGACTTTAAAGATGGGAGCAGACCTTTGTGGTGTCCAAGCTTTCTAGTTAGCAAGCACGTGAACTGCTAGGTGGCCTGCTGTCTCTGGGGCAGGATCGATTGCCATTTCCTGCTGTGGCCCTTTCCTGCCGGTTTGACATTTGCATGAACCCAGCAGAGGATGCAAACTGGCGTTGCTCAGAACTAAAGATTGATTTTCAGTCCTGGGAAGGTTTGCAGGTGACCTTTGGAGCCAGCGGAACTGGGTGATTTCTCAGAGAACACACTAGAATGAGTGATGTTAAGGAGGTACCAGCGGTAGGTACCCAAGGTCTGACTTCCGCAGGGCGGGCTTTCCTGGATCACTGCTACCCCAGGTGGGGTCCCACTCAGAGTGCATCCTGAAGGCTGTCTGAGGAGAGGCAGTGTGTATAACCAGTTTCTCCACTATCAGTGCTGGGAGGTGCATGACGGATGCCACCCTGGACATAGTAGGAGTATGGGGATGCTAGCACGAGATATTTTCCCCTCAAATCAGGATGCTCCTGTTTTAGTCAGGCTTCTTCTTTTAAGGAATTGGTTCATGTGATTCTTGGGGCTGGCAAATCCAAAAATCTGCAGGGGGAGAGGTCAGACTGGAGATTCAGGGCAGAGCTCATATTGCAGTTCAAATCTGAAGGCTATCATCTACTGCCAGTTTCTTTTTGTTTGGGGGGGGGTCAGTCTCTGTTTTCTTAGACCTTCAACTGATTAGATAAGGCCCACCTATATTATGGAGGGTAATCTGTTTTACCCAGTGTCCACTGATTTAAATGTTAATATTATTCAAAAAACACCCTCACAGAAATATTTGGGATATGTTTGAATATCTGGGCATCATTAACCATCACAACCTCTAAAGACTGCTGTAGAATTAGAATTCTCTATGAGTCAGTATCTGTTTATCTTTTTTTTTTTTTTTTTTTTTTGCCAACAAAACAGCAGGGATTTTTAATTATTTTTTTTCCATGTTGCTATATGCCCAGAACCAATAGTATTCCCTGGCACATAGTGAATGCTTAAGAAGTGTTTTATAAATGAATGAATAAGAGAATAAACATTGACTCCAATAACTTGGAAACACAGTACTTGACACTCTAGTTATTTCCATCCTGTCCAGAATGTTTGTGTTAACAAAATATGATTGCACAGAGTTGCAGAGTCTGGCTTGAACCTCTGCATCTTCCCAGATGTAAATTAGGCATCTTTGGAAGTCACTTGTAACTTTTTCATGTTGCTGATTACCATGGATACCTTGGGAATAGACTTACTTGCATTGCGGTTTGGATGTCGCATTGGGTGGCTCTTACCCGAGCAAGAAATCCCAATGGACAGTCTGAGGAATTTCAGTTATTTTAGCTGTATATATAGATTATATATGTAGGGAGAGGGCACTGGTGAGAGAGAGTTTATTAGGCAGGGGGTGCAGATGCAGAGGGGAATGAATACATTTTTAAAAATATTTTTTATTTATTTTTTTGAGAGACAGAGACAGTGTGAGTAGGGGAGTGTCAGAGAGAGAGAGGGAGATACAGAATCTGAAGCAGGTTCCAGGCTCTGAGCTAGCTGTTAGCACAGAGCCTAATGTGGGGCTCAAACCCATGAACCGCGAGATCATAACCTGAGCTGAAGCTGAACGCTTAACTGACTGAGCCACCCAGGTGCCCTGAGGGGAATGAATAAAAACATTTGCCTCAGATTTTGTTCACAAGCGACTGAAGACTAATCCATGCTTATATATTAGTCTCATGGTTCAGATTTTCCTGTTATTTCATACCCATTTTTTAAAAAGCTTATTTATTTATTTATTTTAAGAGACAGAGACAGCACAGAGGGGGAGGCAAGGAGAGGGAGGGAGAGAGTATCCCAAGCAGGCTCCACGCTGCTAGTGCAGATCCCAGAGTTGGGCTCGAATCCACAAAGCTGTGAGATCATGACCTGAGCCCAAACCAAGAGTTAGATGCTCAACCCACTGAGCCACCCAGATGCCCCTATTTTGCACCGTTTGTAAACACTGACATTATTCTGAGGACTGCGTTGACTGTTTGTGCACCATGTTCCTTGCCCACCATTAACCTATATCCCAGATAGGTGTTTCGGGGACAGGGGGCATCTTTTCCATCTGGTGTGGCATCATTGTTTAAATGGGTTAGCATTTGGGTGAGAACTTCTGTGAGGACACAGAGGGGTCGGGAGATGGCGAAGGGGATTATTCCCTGCCAGCTGTGGTGGGGAAGGAGCTCTAGAGATGAGGTTGGAAGGATTAAACAAAGTGCCAAGGGACATTTGTTTGGTTGGCGTTAAGGAAAGTGAAAGGCTGTAGGAGGTGAAGGAATCGAGAAAGCTGGCAGAAGACCCCCCAGGAGGAGTCACTTAGGAAGCCAAGGTGACAAGACCCAGAGAATCTTCTTGACTCATAAGAATATCTCTTTCGAAAAGCACTTTATATGGCGTAACACTCAGCCCATGGAGGTGTAATGTGATCAAAATACTTGGCAAGAAAAAAGACCTCTTTGTGTCTCTGCAGAGGAAACTAGCAAGAAAGGGGGCAGCTGAGGGGATGGCCTTGAGGAATAAAAGAGAAAGGAAGGGAATGAAGTAGTTGGAGGAAGTATTGGCATTTTATTTCTTCTTGAATTTGGATGAAGATTTTGATGCATCTTTCACTTTCTGGTCTTCTGACCCTGGGTGATTAAGGTGATTCTCAGAGATTATTGGAGGAGATGGGAAGTGCAGTTGATTAAAGACTGCAGTCTGTCAGCAACAAGAAGGGACGGGCTTAAGAAAATACACTGGGGGCTCCTGGGCGGCTCAGTCAGTTAAGCATCTGACTTTGGCTCAGGTCATGATCTCACAGCTTGTGAGTTCAAGCCCCGCATCAGGCTCCCTGTTGTCAGCACAGAGCTCACTTGGGATCTTCTGTCTCCATCTCTCTCTGCCCCTGCCCCACTCATGCATGCATTCTCTCTCTCTCTCTCTCTCTCTCTCTCTCTCTCTCTCTCTCTCTCTCTCTCTCTCTCTCTCCTCCAAGACCTGGTAGTTGAGATAATTATGGGAGCACATTCCTCATTAAGAAAGAATCAAAACTAGATCCCAGAGCAAGAGTCACATATGGTGAGGGAAATTATGAAGGTGAGCATCCAAAAGAGATACAGAAGTTAGGACAGGGTGGGTTTTTTCAGAACCGTGATGGAGAACTAACTGCTGGCTCCTTGGCCAGAGCTCCGGCTTCCTCTTGGAACCGGAACACACACGGGGGAAGACATCCTCACGCCTCCCATTGTCCTGCACTCCCAGGGCCCACAGTCCCACCATGTCTAGGCTCGTTTTGTGATGAGAACCAAGTCCCGGAAGCTACTGGTGTGTCCCACATTTGGATTCCCTGAGAAGCCCTATTAGTCAGGACCTGCCCATTTGGGATGACTTGCATTGGAGACCCCAAGGCTAAGAGCTGCTCCAGGCTGCGCAGCCCTGCTGTTCTTAGTTCCTTCTCAAAATTAAAGCCCCTAGAAGGTATGTTACCTCTTCTGTGAGGTCTGGCCTGCACTGTACTTCCTCCTCCTGACCCAGCCTCTGCCACTGCCTTCCTCCAAAACCTGGGCACTGTGCCTTACAGAGAACTGGTCCCCTAGTGAATGAAAGTCCCTTCTTTTGCCCTCCTCTTCAGCAGAAGCTATTATCTTTGAGTGTTTTCCTTCCTTCCTTCCATCCATTCGTTCATTCTTTCTTTCTTTCTTTCTTTTTTCTTTCTTTCTGCCTTTTTTTTTTTTTTAGAGAAGAGCACAGTGGGGGAGAGGGGCAGAGGGAGAGAGACAGAGAGAGAGAGAGAGAGAGACAAAGAGAGAGAGAGAGAGAGAAGGAATCTCAAGCAGGCTTCATGCTCATCGAGGAGCTTGACCTGAAGTTTGATCCCATGACTGTGGGATCATGACCTGAGCCGAGATCAAGAATCAAATGCTCAACTGACTGAGCCATCCAGTGCCCCTGTGTTTGAGTCATTTTTTACACTGTTTATTTATTTTTGAGAGAGAGCGAGCATGAGTGGGGGAGGTGCACAGGTGTTGGGGGAACAGAGGATCCAGAGCCGGATCTGTGCTGACATCAGTGCACCCAATGCGGGGCTTGAACTCACAAACCTCAAGATCCTGACCTGAGCTGAAGTCAGAGGCTCAGCCAACTGAGCCATCATGGTGCCCCCTGCCTTTGAGTTTTAATTGATGTCTTCTTCCATCTCAAGGCTTCCACATTTGCAGCAGCCTCCCTACTGTAGGTTCTTTGAGAGCAGGATGCACATGTGATTTATTTACCAAGAATCTTTCCAGCATCTACTCCTAAGTAGCAGCTACTCCAGAAATACTTGAATGAATGAATGAAAGCATGCATGCATGTAGAGTCTGCTCGTTTGTCACAGCGTGTGTTCTAAGAGCCAAGAGTCCTCATTGTTCCCGAATCACTGTCAACAGCTGTCCTCACTTTTGTCCCCTGTCATAAAGTCTTTGCTTTCTGGCTCTTGCCTTGCTGCTACCCCAAGTCTGGAGTAACCTCAGAGCCCTGCCACCACTTGGAATTATGCCACAGCTGATGTTTTTGTTCTCATTGGTGGAACTTTCTAGAAGTGGGTATTCATAGGTCATGAAAATGTTCTTTACAGTCTTATCTCCAGTTCCTCACTTCCAAGTGCATCCTAATTCAGTCTAGTCGAGCATTTGTACAACCAAGGTTCCCGATTCATCTATCATCCTTCTCCTTTTTATAAAGTTCACTGCACTTATCTGTCTTTAGTTCAATTGACAACTTGGCAGCACTTGCCAATTTTGGCCATGATTGCCTTGAAATATGTGTCCTTGGCTTTCTCTGTACTTACTCTTATAGTTTCTTCATTCCTCTCCATCATCTCTATTTTCCTCTCTCTGTGCCCATTTCTAAAATATTGGTGCTTTCTTAGTGTTTAGTCTTTTTTTTTAAGTTATTTATGTATTTTGAGAGAGAGACAGGTTGTGCAAGCAGGAGAGGGGCAGAGAGAGAGAGAGAGAGAGAGAGAGAGAGAAAGAGAGAGAATCCAAAACAGGCTCCACACCGTCAGCACAGAGCTGGACATGGGGCTGGATTCCATGAACTGCCAGATCATGACCTGAGCTGAAATCGAGAGTTAGATGCTTACCTGACAGAGCCACCAGG
This sequence comes from Suricata suricatta, assembly GCF_006229205.1. Lineage (NCBI taxonomy): Eukaryota > Metazoa > Chordata > Mammalia > Carnivora > Herpestidae > Suricata > Suricata suricatta. Next base: position 121,582,624 of record NC_043709.1, read on the forward strand.
TACTCCTACTGTTTAGTCTTGAGCTCTTTTTTTTCTTAACCCTAAAGTTCCTATGTGTGCTATCCTCTGCCACCCCTTGAATAATTATTTGCATTAGAGATGTCTTCCTAATTTAGATCCACTTCCCCTCAGCTTATGAGGTTCAGATATATTATCTCGCTCCTATGTACTAATTGTGCGTAAGGGGCTAATATTGACCTCAAACTCAACCTGTTATAAATAGAACACATCATTTCCCAGCCATCTCTCTGAATATGCTTTGTTCCCAGTATTTTCTCGTTTCATAACCTTCCTTGTATGCCTTGATTCCTTTTCATTCTCTTGAACCTCACTCTCACAGCCTTCTTTGCACTATCATCATTTATTGTCTGGGTTAGCGTAGTCCTTTCTTAAGGTGCTTTCCAGTGTCTACTCCTAACTGCATCCTATTTAATATCCAAACTGTCATCTTTCTAAAATAAAAATCTGATCATGTCATTCTCCTGCTTAAAACCCTTCGCATGTTCTGCATTGCCCTTAGTAAAACTAAACTTTTTGGCATAGCCTGCAACAATCCCTTGAAAATCTAACCTAAAGAAAGTATACTTGTTGAATAAATGAACGACTAATTTAAAAGCTTGAATGAGAGGCCATGATGGACTAATGATGGCATAAATGCAGGAGAGTTCCAGTAGCAGCATCATGGCAGAATGAACTTGGTCTTGCTTTTTTTAAAAAAAAATATTATTTATTTATTTTAATTTTTAGTGTATTTTTAAATTTATTTAGTATTGAGACAGAGAGAAACAGAGTATGAGCAGGGGAGGGTCAGAGAGACAGAGGGAGACACAGAATCTGAAACAGGCTCCAGGCTCTGAGCTGTCAGCACAGAGCCCGATGCAGCGTTTGAACCCATGAACGGTGAGATGGTGACCTGAGCCGAAGTCGGCCACTTAATTGCCTGAGCCACCCAGGCGCCCTGAACTTGGTCTTGTTTTGTATTATCCTTAATACGTTCAGGTACTCCCTTAGCTTGCAAATATTTGAAGTTTAGTGCTTCATCCGCAAGCACACACCTTGTCTTCCCTGTTCATAACAGGCTGGCCATTAGAGTGCCTTCTAGAATGCTGTGTGTGGCATCCTATGCCCAAGAACAGATGTGTTGTCTGGGAGATTTTTTTCACCCACAGAGTTTAATAATGTAAACCAACGAGAGTTCTCTGTGCTGAAGTAATTTGAAACGTAAGTGAAAAGCATGTCTTCTAGTTTTTAGTTCCCCACAGTATGAGTCATGAGGTCCTTACAGGAGCTAAAAGTTCTTTTCGATAATAGGACACCACTTTTCCACCTCTTCCCTGGTGCCCTTGAATTTACTTTCAGTATGAAAAAAATATTCAGTTTCATCCCGTTTTACCATGATTGATGAAATTAATTTGTCAGTGTGGCTAATGGTCTTGCAAATCAAATAATTTTCTTGGTTTAGCAAATCTGGTTGAAGAAAAATGTGAAGAAGAAGTTTGAACCTCCTGGCTGTCTTTACTCTATTCAGAGACGTCTCCAGGGGCTCCCTGTCAGATTTTGTGTCTTGAAAGTATTTGTGACTAATTATGGACAGTGGAACCTCAGGTTCAGGTTTTGAAAAATGTTGAGATGAGGGAACATCAGAAAGCATATTTTATTGTGTCTACTTTGTAAATAAGTTTCCTGGAAAATTGTTTCTATAGGCAAAAAGTGGGTCTGATGTGTTATTATTTGTTTTGTGTTTGACAGCGGGCTCTGTATCTCACATCCCTCAGGTTGGAGGGAAGATAGAGGCGGTTTGTGGGTCTTTGTGGGCTCTTGCTAGAGCCAACTGGAAACTGTCTATCCTTGTTCAATTATCCTGTGGTGTATGTTAAGCCCAAAATAGTTTTCCTAAAGAAACAGATTTAATTTCACTGTGAACATTTTCATCAATTCATGGAATCTCCAAATGTCATTAATTAGCAGTTGGAAGTGTTGTATTATGTGTCAGGAGTAATTTAATGAGTTGAAATTGTATTAACTTTGTCTTTTTTTTTTTTTTTTTTTGGTTCCTGAGACATTTACATTTTATTTACTCTTTAGCTGTGGGCTTAAGCAAGCCTTTATTTTTTTTAGAATGGAAATCATTGAGCAAAATATTTGTTTGCTTCAATGGTGGGTTTATTTTATAGCTTTGAATTGCATGGAGGAAAATGGTACTTTGATCCAAATGTTAATTGAATGCTGAAGAGTTGTTTCTGAAAATTTGACTATTTTTAACCACCTGGATATAAGTCCTAATTAAAAGAACCACATGTGACATTCACCTTTATTTTCATTAACTCAGAATTAAGAAGCATGCTAGAGATATAATTTTCCACTATTCATGTAATACTGTACTTTCTCTAGTGCCCTGAGGTATTTTATGTTTGATTACATTTATTTTGAAATGATTTTTCTTCTTATTATATCAAAAGCATTAGTTATGACATGTTACTAATGAATGTAAGCATAACGGAGAGACATTTTTATTAAATCTTAAGCATTGGGTTTTATTCAGTGCTTTAAGTCATTGGCTTCTTTAAAAATTTCATCATGAGACAAAGTGAATAGGTATGTGCTGAGTGCCTTCAATGGGTCAGCCCTGAGCTAAACTGTGCATACAAGTATGTTATTGCACTAAATTGTATAAGAGCCTTATAAAGTGCCATCATCTCCACTTTCCATTGAAGGCAGCTGAGGCACGGAGAGGTGCCTAACCTAACCCAGGTTTTCATATCGATGGATTTGGATCATGGACCTTAGACATTAGTGATAGATGCTCTGTAAGTCTATTCGCCGGTTTAATGCCTCTTATTATTATTTTTTTTAATGAGAGCTCCAATCTTACATAGAAAGTATTTTTGTCTGGTTGAAAAAAGATTCCGGATTTGATAAACAATGGTGCCAATGAAGTTAATGTCAAACAATAATGGAGGAAAAACCGGCTTCAGACCAACATCACTGGTTATAATCAAAGTGTCTGTGATTATCATCTAAAACCTTACAGAATTAAAAGATAAAATCCTCCATACAAGGAATAGATCATTGTACCCAAAGAAGCATGACCTCTAAACTCCAAATTAGTAGAAATAATTTGAGAGGTTTGGGTTGAAACATGCTTTACCTGCTATGCCTGCTTTATCTGTGTATTTGCTTGTGAACATAAGCAAAAGTCAAAAAGCTCTTTACCTATTTCTTGGCTGATGTAGCTATAATAGTTTCAGAAAATTTAAGATGCAAGCTGGGAATTAGCTTTGGACCTTGGAGAATGCATGTGGCTGCATTGACCCAACTCTTGGTATTATACTCTCAAAACATTAGAGAACAAGGATCTCACTGATTGAAACAAGAGTTATTGGGGCACCTGGCTGGCTCACTTGGTTGAGCTCTGACTTCAGCACAGGTCATGATCTTATGGTTCATGTGTTCGAGCCCAAGGTCAGGCTCTGTGCTGACAGCTCAGAGCCTGGAGCCTGTCTTCAGATTCTGTCTCTCCCTCTCTCTTTGTGCCTCCTCTGCTTGTACTGTCTCTCTCAGAAAATAAATAAAAAACATTAAAAAATTCAAAAAACACAGCTATCCACACTTGGAGTTCCTGGAAGAATGTTGGAGAATGGAATGGTGGTCTCTTCTATAATAAGCAAATTAATCTTTTTTAAATGATCGAAAGCATTTTATGTCCAAACTCAAAACTAATCTCACGAATCTTTTGATATACCAACCTAATATGAGTTTTAACACCTGACGTTTAAGAACATAAAGGAAATTCTAGGTCATAAAAATTTCAGACTTTCACTTTCAACTCTACCTTTGGAGTGTAATTATTCTAACTCCTCCTCATCTTCCTGACAAACCCCTGCTTACCAATAAGACCCAGCTCAAGTGTCCTCATCTATGAGCTCTCCCCCAGCTGCTTGCTCACCATTCCTTCCTCCCTGCTCCCGTCAAGTTAGCTCCTCCTGAATGTCTCCTACACTATTTAATGACCAGCCCTCCTCCTGTCTCCTGTGCAGAGCTGAGGAGTGGAATTCATTTCAGAATCCTCACGGTATGTACAGTGCCTGGAACAGAAGAGGCACTCAGTGTTCTTGGAACAAATGAATCAGAGACGCAAGGTAGCAAAGTGCGTGTGTACTGGGAACAATCACATCAAAAAAAAGAGAGAGGGAAAGGGAAGTCAGTTTCCCAGAAGAACTCCAAGGACAGAAGAATCCTGTCCCGGAGTTATCTCTGTTTTAAAGGAAACATGGTGATTGCTCATGACAGAGTCCACGTGACCCACGTAAGGACTTTCTTTAGATCGAAACTTCACTCGAATACAGAGTTGTGATGTTCTGTCCAGGGACCTTCCCGGCATTTTTCCAGAGAGTCTAACAGACACTCTCCCTCCTTTCTTGTTATGATCTTTGATGAATCTTGGGGGGAATATTCTGACCCTGTCAGCCTTTAATGGGGCACAGTTCAAGCCTAGGGGTGGCGTGTATCAAGGCTTCTGCCTCCCTATCACCCCCCACCTCTCTTTCTACCTTTCTTCCTTAATGCCTACTTGTCCCAAGAATCTAGCATCCCTCCCCTTCTGATTCTGCTCCCCATCTTCTCCTTGGAGCCCTTGAATGTTGACATTCCGCTTCTGAATGCTCCTTTTGTGTTGCTTTCCTATGTTTCCTTAATCTCTTGGCATCCTCTGAGGGAAGGAGCTGTTAGGTCCATTGTACCTTTTCCTACAATTTTTTTTTATGAGCATTGCTAATTTTTTCCATTTGTGAGCCATAATCGTTGGTATTTAATTGCTGCATTAGAGGAAGGATAAAATCAAAGGAAAAAGAATTTTAAAATACCATTGGCAAATGATTTAGATCCACCAAATTATCAAAACAATAATTAGATACAAACTGAATTTCATCCTCATTATACAAATACTTGGGCAAATCTCAGGCTGGGTAGCCGTCAGGGTTGATGCTTCCCATGCAGAGGTCTGCAGCTGTGCCCCCCAGCCCCTTGCGGACTCTTGGAGTCCCAGCTGCCTTGGGCTGTGGCCCACGTTCTTTCCTGAGCTGCAGAGCAAATGGAACAAGAGGTTTGGAAGAGAAAATAGCTTGGATCCTTGGAACTTGGTAAGAGAACTTAAAATCCTGAAGAAATCCTAAGAACCCAACTCTATGGTTAGAGAAAGACATCTCTTGAAGTGTGCATGGCACTTCCTAACCATGGATCTTTCGTCATGATCCAGGGAATGAAGACTCCTGATTTAGTCCCAATACAGATGAGTAATTCAGTTTTATTACCCAACTGGCGATATAATTTTATCCGAGTCTCTTGATCTCTGTCATCTTCAGTGATCATAAAAGTCCCTAAACAGCGCTGAAGTTCAATACCTCTGTGATCGTGTTGGTGAGGACATACAGGATATGCAGAGTAGAGATGAAGGTAGATTATCTTTTCTCCCCAGTGGCCTCGAGTGAGGAGTGAAATGCTTACAACTGTGTGAATGCAAAGCAAAAGCAAATGAGGAATGAAAAGAGAGGAGAAACAGAAAATAATAAGCCTAGAGGGAGAAGATTTAATATGTTTTGCGGGAATATCGATGCCAGCAGGAAAAACATAGAAAAGTCAATAGTCAACACAAGAAATTTGGCTGTGCTGTGTGTCACCGAGAGCCTACTGGACTGATTGTGAGCTAATGATTACAAAAAGGATTTCAGTTTGCCCCAAGTCACCATCTATGCTTCCTGTTGTTTGCGATCATGAAGCAGTACATTATCGCATTGATATTTCCTTTTATTTTCTATTGGTTCACATGTACTTGTATTATATTACCTGTGGTTATTATGTGATTCTGAGACTTGCTTTAATGAAGTATAAGGTTAAAAAGAATGGAAACCTTTTGAATTAGTGTTTTCATTTTCTTTGGCTAAATACCCAGAAGTGAAATTTCTAGTTTGTATCGTACTTCTATTTTGGTTTTATTGCAGCATTATTTATAAAAGCAGGATGAATGGATAAACAGGATGTGGTACATATACGCAATGGAATATTACTCAGCCACAGAAAAGAGTAAAATCTTGCCACTCACAACAACATGGATGGACCTGGGGGGTATTATGCTAAGTGAAATAAGTCAGACAGAAAGACAAATGCCAGAGGCCTCACTTAGATGTGGAATCAGAACAAACAAACAAAAAAGATACAGACTCATAAATATAGAGAACTAAGTGGTGATTGCCAGAAGGCAGGGTAACAGGTGAAATAGGTAAAGGGGATAAAGAGGTACAAACTTCCAGTTATAAAATAAATAAGTCATGCGGGTGAAAATTACAGCATGGGTAATATAGTCAGTAATACTGTAATAACTTTGTGTGGTGACAGATGGTAACTGAATTTACCAGGGTGAGCATTTTGTGATATATATAATCTTTGAGTCACTATGCTGTATACCTGAAATTAGTGTAATATTATGTGTCAACTGTACTTCAATGAAACATTTTAGAAAGGAACAAAAAGTAGAAACCTTAGATAAACAAGAAATGATGTGGGCTAATATTTTGAAAAGTAATATTGGGAATGCTAAAAGGTGAGTTTGATAAATATGTGTGTGTTTAGTGTTTGTTTTTTATTTAAAAACATTTTTAAATGTTTATTTATTTTTTGAGAGAAACAAAGAGAGAGAGACAGGCAGACAGAGCATGAACGGGGGAGGGGCAGAGAGAGAGGGAGACACAGAATCTGAAGCAGGCTCCAGGCTCTGAGCTGTCAGCACAGAGCCTGACATGGGGCTTGAACCTACAAACCTGAGATCGTGACCTGAGCCGAAGTAGAACACTTAACTGACTGGGCCACCCAGGTACCCCATCAATTCTTGTGGTTATATATCTGGAAGTGGAGTTGCTGGATCATTTTAAATTTTTTGAGGAATCACCATACTATTTTCCAGAATGGCTATACCATTTTACATTCTTATTAACAATGCACAAAGATTCCAATTTCTCCACATCGTTGCCAAAACTTGTTTTTTTTTTCTTAATATACTAGTCATCCTAATGGGTCTTAGGCGGTATCTCACTGTAGTTTTGATTTGCATTGCCCTAGTGATTAGTGATGTTGAGTATCTTTTCATATCCTCATTGCCTACTTGTATATCTTCTCTGGAGAAATGTCTATTCAAATTATTTGGCCATCTTTGAAATAGGCTGTTTATTTTTCTGTTGTTGAGTTTTAGGAATTCTCTCATATATATGATTTTCAGACGCTTTCTCCCTTCATGTATTGCTTTTTTATTCTGTGATAGGAACTTTTCATGCATAATAATTTTTAGTTTTCATGAAATCCAATTTGTTTACTTTTTCTCTTGTTGTCTGTGCCTTTGGTATCATTTCCAAGAAATCTAATATTGTGAAGCTTCTGTCTTCTGTTGTCTTCAAAGAGTTTTTTTTTTTTTTATAGTTTGGGGTCTTACATTTAGGTCATGGATCCATTTTAAGTTGATTTTTGTATATAGTGTTAGGTAAGGGTCTAACTTTATTGTTTGCATATGGTTATCTAATTTTCCGAGAACCATTTATTTAAAAGACTGTCTTTTCCCTATTGGATGGTCTTGACATCTTCTGTCAAAAATCATTTAGCCATATATGCAAGGGTTTACTTTTTGACTCTATTTCCTTGATATCTATATCTATGTCTATATCTATCTATATCTATATCTATATCTATCTATATCTATATCTATATCTATATCTATCTATCTATATCTATATCTATATCTATCTTTATTTCTGCCATTACCACACTATTTTGATTACTGTTGTTTTGTAGTAAGTTTGAGATCAGGAAGCATGAGAACTCCAATTTTGTTCTTTCAGGATTGTTTTGGCTACTCTGGGTACCTTATGACTGCATGTGAAGTTAGGATGGTGTTTTCTATTACTGTAAGAAATGTCTTTGGGATCTCACTGGATTGGCAGATCGCTTTGGGTAGTATTGACGCTTTAACACTATTAAGTCTTCTAACCCGCAAATAAACGGGATAGCTTTTCATTTACTTATGTCTTGTTTAATTTCTTTCAAAAATGTTTTATAGTTTTCATCGAAGAAGTCTTTCACCTCCTTTGTTCAGTTGTTAGGGGGTTAATTCTTTTTGATACTATTATAAATGGAATTTTAAAAAATCTTCCTTTCAAATTGTTCATTGTTAGTGTTTAGAAATACACTTGATTTTTGCGTGTTGACTTTTTAATCCTGCTACTTTGCTGAATATGTTTATTAATTCTAACATTTTTGCATGGAATCCTTATAGAGTTTTCCTCATATAACATAAAAACATATGTGAACTTCTTCCTTTCTAATTTGGATGCTTTTATTTCTTTTTCTTGCCTGATTTCTCTGCCTAGGAGTTCCACTACTATTTTTTAAACTCCTTCCGCCATTTTAATGAGAAGTAATTGACTTACATCACTGTGTAAACCACAGCATGATGGTCTGATTGACAAATATTGTGAATTGTTAATATCCATCATCTCATATAGATACAATAAAAGGAAAACAAAACTCACTTCTCCCTGTGATGAGAACTCTAAGGATCTACTCTCCTAACAGCTTTCCTGTTACCATGGAGCAGTGCTGGCTATAGGCATCATTATAACTGAAAGTTAGTACCTTTGGCCACTTTCCTCTAATTCTCTCTTCTCCCACACCTCACCTCTAGTAACCACAAATCTGCAAATCTGACCTCTTTATCCATGGGTTTGGTGTGTGTGTGTGTTTAAAGATTCCACATATAAGTGAGATCATGTAGTATTTGTCTTTCTCCATCTGACTTATTTCATTTAGCATAATGCCTTCAAAATCCATCTATGTTGTCACCAGTGGTAGGATTTCCTCATTTTTCATGGCTGAACAATAATTCCTCATACACGTGTACCACAACTTCCTTATCTATTCATCTGTTGATGGACTCTTAGTTGTTTTCATGTCTTGGCTATTGTAAATAATGCTACTGTAAACAGAGATGCAGATATCTTCTCAACTTAGTGCTTTTATATACTTTGGATATGTTCCCAGAAGCAGAACTGCTGAATCATAAGGCAATTCTAGGTTAATTTTTGAGGAGTCTTCACACTGTTTTTCATAATGGCCGCACCAATTTATAATTCTGTCAACAGTGCACAATTCCCCCCACGTCCAGGCCAGCATTTGTTATCTCTTATCTTCTTGGTGATGGCCATTCTAATAGGCATGAGGTGATATTTCTTTGTGGTTTTAACTTGCATTTCCCTAATGACCAGTGGTGTTGAACTTATCCTCATATACCTGTAGCCATTCATGTATCTTCTTTGGAAAACTGTCTATTCAGATCCTTTGTCCATTTTCTACTCACAAAAATGAACTCAAAATGGATTAGAGACTTAAATGTAGGGCCTGAAACCAGGAAACTCCTAGAAGAAAACATAGGAAGACAGCTCCTTGACATGGGTCTTGGTCATGATTGTTTTAGAAATCACACCTAAAGCACAAACAACAAAATAAAATATAAGCAAGCGGGGCTACATCAAACTAAAAAGCTTCTGCACAGCAAAGAGACCATCAGCAAAGGGGAAACACAACCTACAAAATGGGAAAAAAGTACTTGCAAATCATATTTCTGGTAAGGATTAATATCCAGTATATATAAAGAACTCATACAATTCAATAGCACAAAAGTAGTACTATGTTTAATAGAAGTGCAACAGGGGGCATCTTTGCATTGTTTCTGATCATAGAGAAAAGCTTTCTGACTTTCACCAACAATATGAGGTTTGCTGTAGGTTTTCCATGTGTGGGTTTCATTATGTTTGAAGTAAATGAATGCTTAATTTTGAATGTTACAGTAACTGAAGGCCTGATTTCAGAAGAGGTGTCTTTATTGAGCAGAAGGCAATACTGGAAACAACAATAATACTAATAATGATTAGAGAATGGTATAGAGAGAGGATAATTATATCTGACAGACTGTGAGCTGATTCATAACTCCTCTGTTTTCTGGGTAGGTATTAGATTGGAACAAGGTGCTTAACGTGACCCACCAGTTTCCTGTCTGTGGAGTTTCCTTCAAAAAGTTGTATGCATGCTTTAAAAGTTTCAGGTTGCTTCTCTTTCCACCCCTGCAATGTATGTATGAAGAGTGTGTTACTTTCTTGTGTTCCTTGAGTAGACAGAGGAGGAAATTATTTCCTTTGACTTGATACTATATTCACATTTAACTCCCTTCTCCCGTAGCCTCATATGAACCTTATTAGGGGACTAGCCAATTTTATTTTATTCTGAACTTTTTCTGTCTTCTCAGGTTTAGGGAAGTTTTAAGTCACTCCCCAGGCTGTCACATGTATTTTCAGGGGATGGCACAGACAGGTTAGTAGACATATATGAATCCAAGCAAGAAGGTGAGCAGGTGGAGGTTCATTACACCATATACTTGCTCCTTCATAGGTCCTCCTTTCACTCGAGGCACAGGGAGTATGAGAACAAGGGCACTGGCCATGATGATGGCTACAGTCATGCATGGGGCAGATGGAAGTCTTTTCATCTCAGTGCTGGTTTAGTTAGACTAGTCTTCAATATTTCCATCTGAATGGGACTGAAGGCGAAGTTAATAAAAAATCTGTGACATCCTAAGGTTGCATCAGTGTACACTGAGATGGAAATATTCGGGTTCAAGAATGATCAAAAAGGGATTGGAATGGATAGTGGTACAGAAGTTGAATTGTAGCAGCCACAGTTGAATGTCTACACTGTTGTCCAAAGATTGTTTTACATCTTTTGCTGACAATAAGAAGAAGAATAGCAGTGGGAACAAAAAGAGGTAGCAACATGGAAGGATGGAAAAAAAATGAGTCAAAAGTTTGTAGTAAGACCATTCTCTGCATGTGCTTATGTTGAGAGAGTTTACCAGTTGGTAAAGAAAGAAAATCTCAGGGAGATATCCATTTTCAAAGCTTATTTAGTCTCAAATTCAGTCATTAAAACCTTAATATGATTTTTAAAAATTAATTGGGCTAGCCATGTACTTAGAACTTCCTTATTAGTACATCTCAATATTAGTTATAATAAACACTATAGGACAGTTGGATAGAAAACTGTATCCTTTCTTTTCTCTTTTCCTTCTCTTCTTTATCACTTTTTTCCAACCCCCAAAGTGTGCATTAAACATTAGAATAGAAAGCATTCATTTGTTATCTTACCTAACATTTGCAACTTTCATATTTCCATGTCTTATCAGTGTTACACAGTAATATAATTTAAAACATTTTTACAGTAAAGGAGAATTTGAAGGTGACTTGCAGAAGAAAATGTGGCCAATAAGAAGTCAGGCAACAGTTAAATTTCTTTAATTAACAATTATTTCAGTATTATCTTACTCTGTAGGTAATTTAAATCAGATGACAAGTTGAAAATCATGTATTATAAAGGAAAACTGGGTTCTTCCCTGAGATTTTTATAGCTTCTAAATCAAGTGTGGCTCCATGCCCTGTAATTGTCACTAGCAGTGTGGTGGGGTGAATATGGCAAATATTAATTTTTGCTTTTATGATATATAAAGAATAGCTTTTATTTAGGCAGTGATCTTGATACTCAGATAATCAAGATTGATAATCAAAACAGATTGATCAAGTTTATCATGACATGATTTCCTCTAGGCACCGCCTAACAGCAAAGAACAATAATTTATTTTCAACCCTGATGTTAACTGTTAGTTCACACAACAAATATGTAGGTGCGCAGAAGCCATTTGACCACAGAGACATGGTTATCGCTGTGTGCTTACATAGTCTCTCTGACAACATGCCATTCTTATTCTCACCTCCGTTCAGTCATTCTTTAAGCAAACATTCCTCCAGGGCCTATCCTGTGCCAACAGAAAAGACACAGAGATAGGCAGATGGAGTCCTACCTTTTTAGGACCTTATGAATTAGCTGGGAGATGCAGGAACGTTCAGGGTGCTGGAGGGTCATAAAGAAGCCGTGAATAATTAGGATAAATGGTGGGAAAGGATGGTCAGAAATCGTTTCTAAAAAGAGGTGGACAGGGGTGTCTGAGTGGCTCAGTCAGTTGAGCGTCCGACTTTGGCTCAAGTCATGATCTCGCGGTTCTTGAGTTTGAGCCCTGTGTCAGGCTCTGTGCTGACAGCTCGGAGCCTGGAGGCTGCTTCAGATGCTGAATTTCCCTCTCACTTTGCCCCTTCTCTGCTTGCACTCTGTCTCTCTCTCTCTCTCAAAAATAAATGAACATTGAAAACATGCTTGACAACGAAGGCAGTGAGTGCAGTAGGAGATAGGTATGAGCTGAGGTGTAGTACCTCCTGAAAATTTAGCTGTGTGTAAGAGAAAATGCGGTGAGAGACGCATGTCACATGAAGGAACTGGGCTTTGCTCTGAAAGCTTTGGGGAGACAGAAGGATTCCAAGCAAGAGAGTGATATGATCAAGTTTGTACATTCCTGGTACTAAAGCCCCAACTAAGAACACAGAGATAAGAAGAAGGACATGTTTACATTCCACTAGGAAATAATTGGAAGGGAAAGTAACTAACTGTAAGGGAGAAGAAGGGCACTGGGACCACATGGGTTGTTGGGCACTTGGAAGGTGCCATTTCCTGAGAAATGAATGGGCTGGTGATGAATTTAGATGGGGATGGCATTTTAAAGCCCTTCTCTCTTCTGTAGTTTCCTAACATAGAAGTGTATACATAAGGAAAATAGGCAAATGAGACATAAGCCACTGCCTTAGTAATAATCAGGTAAGCAACTTACACCCCAAAGGAAGCCCAGACATGAAGCCTAAGTCTGGGACTCCAGAAGGGCTTTCTCCGTTCAATTCAGGAGACCAGAAGAAGTAGCCTGGCTGGTTGCCCCCAGGGGATACTAACCTTGGAAGAGCAAGACTTGGGATAGAAGTTACTTCTGAATTAGAAAGTGATAATAATGTGAAAGAAACCTCATTTGGTCTCCAGAAAACACTTACCCCATACTTTCTCAAAATGAGTCCCAGTTAGTATTTCAAGAGCCAGCCAATAAAATTTGTAACTTTTCCATTAGGGAAGAAATAGCGAGGGGGTGGAACAGTGCAGTTGGGACATTATCTCATCTATGGTCAGAGCATCAGGATGGTGATGAAAGCATGTTCCTTTTCTCTCAGCCATCCCCAGTGCTGGACACAGTGACTTTGGAGATTCTGAAACAACCAAGAGGAAATATAGCAGGGGTTTTTGCTCTGGAGAGAGAGCTGCTTAGGAAGTCATCCGAATGTTGGTTGTAGTAGAGTGTTGGGATGGGAGGGGTCTCTGGAGAAGAATGTTTCATGAATGAAAGGGAAGTATATTGAGGATGAAACATGGGAGCACCAGTATTTAAGGGACAGGCCAAAGAAATGGTGTCTCAAGAGGTAATTAAAAACAGGAAAAAGAATCATCCCGGAATCCAAGAGACAAGAAAGTGTCAAAAAGTGTCAGGAAGAAGGGGGCAGTCAACAGGGCAAAGAGCTGTAGACCGATCAAAGGTGCCCATTGAAGTTTTCAAGGAGGGGCCAAAGGTAACTGTTACAGTATGGATGGATAGGTGGAGGGAGAAGACAGATTCTGTTCACACAGAAGGAAACAAGAGAGGAAAAGGCTGAAAATGCAGGGGCACTGGGGATAAAAGAAGGAGCAAGGTTCTTAGATGCTGGGAAAGAGAGGTGGGAGAGATGGGAGCTGGAACCTCCTTCCTGCCTCAGGGACTTGACATCTGTGTTCATATTTGTGATTATTCACCTGCCAACTCCAGCTCATTCTGACATGTCATTACCTCAAAGTACATTTCCCAGAAACCTCAGTCTAAATTAAGTGTCTCTATTTTATTCTTTCATCAACTCCCTAGATCTATTACTATTTTTTAAATAGTTATTTATTTTTGGGAGAATGCAAGTGGGGGAGGGGCACAGAGAGGGGAACAGAGGATCTGAAGCAGGCTCTGCACTGACTGTCTGACAGCAGTGAACTCGGTGTGGGGCTCGAACTCACAAACCACCAGATCATGACCTGAGCCAAAGTCGGACACTCAACCGACTAAGCCACCCAGGTGCCTCAACCCAACATCTATTCTTGAATTTCAGAGCACTCACCACTGTCGGCAATTATATGGTTTTCTCCATGCTTATTTGTTTAATGCTTATTAAACCGAAAGCCACGCGTGGGCAAGGATCAGACCTGGTTTTTCCCAGGGTTATGATTTTTGGTTCTTAGCATGGTATCAGGAACATATTTAATGCTCAGTAAATGTTTATTGAATCTATCCATAAGGTTTCTTGGACCACTCCTATTTATTGAAAGATACTTTGGTTTTAATGTTCAGGAACAAAGGTATATTTGTGAACTCTTTATAAGGAAAGTATAAGCTACCGTTTTAAGAATGTAGGGAAACTTAGTCTTGATTTTTTTAACACAGCGATTGAACTTCTCCGTCATCAGTATCCCAAGAGATGAAGGGTTGAAAAAAATACCTGGACATGTCTCTTTACCATATACTGCAGCCCAGCAATGGGTTAATTCATGAACCACTGACTTGTCCATGGGCAGTCCTGGGCTAAACTTACCATGTGGGGGTTGCTTGGAGCTGAAAGTGACTCAGGTCTGCCTGAAATTTCTGGATCCACACAGACCTACAGCAAACAATGTTACAGTCTTCCAGAACCAGCCAAGATAGGTCAATGAGCATTGATTCCCACAACTGTGCTCTTCCCACTGCTAGGAGCAGAGTGTCCTCCGCTGAACAATGGGTAACCCCCCATTCCCACAACGTTTCAAGTCGAGTGAGGACTTAGTGGAATGGAGAAGGAGGTGAGCCAGCAAATGTGTTTTATCAAAGGAGTGGGATTGATTGCTACTATGTCATTCTTTCACCTCGGCTCTCTCACAGGTTTTGTCTTAATGACTTTGGAGTCTAAGAAGCTCTATTCAGAACACCAGAGCACATTTGGCTCTGACATATGCAATCAGTGCATGCCATGGGAACTTGGCTCCCTTTAAACTCAAAATTAATTATAGGCATTTATATTTTCAGAAACCAAAATGGGTAATCAGACTTAATTAACTGGTAATCAATCAATGCTTCTCTTCCTCCCCATGTACAATGGCAAGTAAGTGAAGATAATTTTGATTCTGAGAAGATTAAAAACCCTTTAGAGAGTGGGGAGAACCATTCTAACATCATGCATGGGGAATCTGATGTGTAGTTTCCACTATTGTTAATGACATACAGTAGATACGTAGCCATCTTTCTCATTATGCCTTAAATCCACTTTTGCTTGGTGGTTTTCATGTCTTCTGTGCTAGAGGCTGCATTAAAATTTGCAAATCCCATTTCTCCAGTCATTACATGCTGGAAGACTTCTTGATATTTGCTATCTCCCTTGTTTAGGCTTCAGTTGAGTTGAATTGAATTAAGTTGAGTTGAGTTACACATTGTTTATGATAGTTTTAAAGATCCTCTCCACCTAAGCTTAATTTTCACCAACTACTCAATGGTAGGTAAGATTCAGTGAGCTCACACATGGTGATAGAAGGGGAAAAGGCATGAATTGGTGATATACCACATCAATAACAATAGTAAAACATTGCTACATTATCCCCCAAGGATGGAGAAGACCCTTTGAAGAAAATTATATTTTAGCATCAATCTAAAAAATTATTTTCTAAAAGAAAGTCAATATATGGTAGCACCAATCTAAAAAGTTTCTAAGAGATCTTTCTCATTTCAAGAAAAAAATTATAACTATGTTAAAAAAGAAGTCAGTTTTCAATTATCTTTTTGGGAAGGTGATAGTAGTAGTTTTCCTCTTATTCACCACTGAGTGCATCTAGATCCTCTAGAATATCCATGATGCACAGATCTTCCCAATTTCCCAAATTATTTGGAAAGACAGGATTAGTGCTGTGCACAGATTGTCCCTTGTGTATCTCTGGATCCTCCCAAGAGCCCATCTGGTTTTTCAATGCCGTGGAACTCAGTGGAGCGGGAGGTCTGATGGAAATATATTGGGTATAGAATACAAGTCACCTTTTTACAACTGGCAATATTAGTGCTGCACCTTCAAGCTATGGCTTCTAGTTAGGTTAACTTAACTGAGGCACTTCCTCAATATGACTACATAAACTAGCATATTATCAGCCCAGCATTCTTCTGGTGATCAAGCTTTCCTTTAATTGCTTTGTTAGAAGTCCTCAAATTTTCAGTGTTCTAAGGAAGTGTTCTTGTAAAGTATGTTTAAAATTTTTAAAATGTTTATTTTTGAGAGAGAGAGAGACAGAGTGCAAGGAGGAAAGGGGCAGAGAGAGAGAGAGGGAGAGGCAGAATCCAAAGCAGGCTCCAGGCCATTAGCACAGAGCCTGATGCCAGCCATGGACGCACAGACCGGGGGATCATGACCTGAGCTGAGGTCAGACCCCTGACCGACTGAGCCACCCAGGCCACCCTGTAAGAGCTGAAGTATTATTGTAATGTTGCCTCTGGGCATGTAAATGGTATTTCTTATGCCCCTGTTAGATCTACTCCAAGGGATGGTTTCCAAAGACATAGCTTTGCCTCTACGTAGTCAGGTTGAGTAAAGCTCTCTCCTAATTCAAATTACCCAATTTGTAGAGTTTCTGCATTGAATATTAGAACTTAGTTGTTCCTCTTCTTCATACAGCATGCTTTTGAACCACTTCCTCATGCTAGAGATTTTGATTTAGGAAATTCAGGCAAACTTTTAATAGTAGCATGAGTAAAATAGAATTGGAAAAATAGATGTTTTACTACCAAATCCCCCAAATGGTATTACTCTAATTCGGGCCATTAATTTGTGCATCGAGGGTAATGATGCTTCTTGATGGTACTTTCTAATGTTTATCTTATATATGGCCACCCTGGCCACTGTATGAAAGAGAAAATTGAAAATCCTAAGGGCTGAACAAAATAAAGGTTATTTCTCAGTCACATAGCCTGTGTTCCTGATTAGTGGATGGCACTTTGCTTTTTCTCTTCTTGTGGCTTTGCCACTTTTTATACAAGGCCTCCATGTTACCATGAGAGAGGGAAGGGTACGAAGGAGGGCTTGTGTTCAAGGACCAGGCCTGTGAGCAGGACCCATGATTTCTGACTCATGTTTCCTTGGCCAGAATTCAGTCACATGCAAGGAAAGTGACACTAAAGTCCGGCCGTAGAAGACGAAGCCCCACCCAAGGCTAGCCTGTCTCTGTCACAATCATTTGCTCTTTTCCTTTATATCCTCTCCCTTCCTTTGCAGTTTGTCTTTTTTACTCCTCAGTGTAAAACTTGGCAGTGTAGAACCAAGTGTTGAAACTTTAAAAAAGCTTTTAAAAATATATACAATCTGTCAAATTTTATGAATTTTAAACTATGTGAATTTAAAAAGTGTGATTTAAATGTTAGTAAATATTAGCAGAATCTCATTTTATGTGTAAAATTTGAAAAAGCCAATGTATACCAAATTTAAAAATAATCTAAATTGTATAATTTCAAAGTTAACTGGCAAAGCGAATTGCAAAGTATTTATGCCATTGACACAGTTGATGCTCTCTACCTTATGTGATAATAGAAATATCCACCATCCTTGGTAGGCATAACATCAATCATAGATTTATTTACATGTATTAGAATCTCTGATGGTGGTTTTAATGACTGACATGCTTTCACCTTAATGTCCATGTTTCTAATATATAATCTTTTTTATAGTCTGTATATTCTACTAAAACAATGTTAATTGGTCAAGTAGTGGTAATAGACACAATGTTGGAAAAATGCTTAAATGTCAATACCATTGAAATGGAAGGTGAATAATCATAATCAGGAGGTGGAAGAGGATAAGAAGCAAAGGAAAAACAGCAGGAAAAGATTACCTGCCATTTGTGAGCACTGGGCATTGTTCTAAGCACTTGTATTGTGTTGAGTCTTTTAATTCTCATACTAACCCTCTGAGGCAAGTAGGAAGGTACTATGATTGCTCCTGGTTTAGAAGTGCAGAAGCATAATACACTGGATAGAAAGCTACACACTACCATATTGTGCCATGCCGTGCTGTTAATTTAGAGTGAACATTCTATGAACTATTAGGGATATCGCAGAAAAAAATGAAAAGAATGAAGCCAATCTTTTCACCCTGCTCCTTATTAGAATTAATCCCTTAGGAGAATTATTTGTTGTGATGATATAATTCTTCAGAAACTTCATGGTATATACAAAGCAGCTGCCTTCCAATTTTCTTTACATACAACCAAGATGACACCCCCTAGTGAGTTCTTCATACTTTGGGACCTAGAGCAGGTCATTTACTATTTCTGGTTTCCCTTCCCTCTATGGAAACAACCTGTTTTCACGCCCATCAGTGGAGTACAGTTTTATTTGCAATTCCTGGAACCCCAGATGGATTTAAAAATCCAAATATGAGAATGGAAGTTAAGGAAGAGAACAACAGGGCTGCGATAGGGACATATTGATTGACCCATTCATTACATTCTTCATTCATTCCTTAAACTGCTACCAAGGGTGCCGCGTACCAGGCTTGCTGCCGACTGGGGAGATTCAAGAGGAGGGAACAGGGGAGGTCTTAGAGTCTCATAGGAAAGAGGAGTGCTAAAAACAAACAAACAAACAAACAACAAAAAAGAAAACTACAAAATGTTTCTAACTTCCTTGGGAAAAGACTTTACCTACAGCTTGTCCAGAGAGGAAGAGGTGAAAGGCCATGACATGCTCCAGGAACCACGAGGCCTCATGTTGCTGGTGGGTGGGTGTGTTGGAGACGGGCACTGCCCTTAGAATTGGTTGACAGGCACCCTTCCTTGATTCGGGTCTTGCACTTTAGCGGGTGTCTCTCTGGCAAGAGGTTTGTGGGGCTGGGGAACCTGGGCATGCCAACCTGGAGCCCATACCCTCTCTGCTCCAGGTACTTCATACCCCAGAATGTTCTGCTCAGATGGCCCTGAAGCTCACTTTGAAGGTCTGTGCTGATGGTCTCCAACTGGCAGTACTCCCGAGGGTGGGAATGCATGGTAAACGTAAGCATTTCTAGATCTAGATGGCTGTTTCCAGGGCTGTGTGATTGAGCTCTGACATCAGCCAGGCAATGAACACAGCCTGCCCCCAAGATTATTCATGGAGGGAACCCAGGAATGGAAGCAAAGGGGTACGGGGGGGGGGATGGGGACACAGGCTGGGGGCCCAGAGTCTTCCTATGCTGCTCTTTTCCACACGAGACTCTTCTTTATGTGAGGACCTCAAGCACTCTAAACTTGCTCCTGGTCTTCAAGTCCTTTAAGTTCTATTTGTTAAGATGGAAGCCTTGGGCATACTTAACAGTTTATGAACTTGATTTATAAGTTTTAATCTTCATATATATGGTATATGAGCCACATTTCTGCTCTTGCCTACACCCCACAAGTGGAAAGGGTGGGCTTCTTGCAGAACATAAAGCTGAGGAGATAGATTGCTGTAGAATGATGATCTTATAAATCTTGCCAAGTAGCAACACATGGAGTCAACAGCCATTTTTGAGAAGGTGAATTTTTGTAAAAAAGGCATCCCTGGGGGCAGGGTGAGGTGTGAGTGGGGAAGACCTTCAGGTAAGAGCCGGTTAGAAGCTGTTTCAATTGATGAGCCCCCAGATGAGGAGGAACTGAGTAGTGGCTGCAGAAGAGGCAGTGAATGTGAGGGTGGGAGGATGTGGAGATTCTGGACTGGAGAGACATTACTGAGGTGGAATCAGTGAGCATTGCTGATGGATTAATCGATTTATGGGTGGAGTGACAGAATGGGAGACAGGGAGTTAGAAAAACAGAACTCTGGGGGATTGAGAGGGCCTACTTTGTTGTTGTCTGGGAACCTGTAAGGATGGCAGTGTCATTGGTGGAGGTTGGAATGGACTTAAACCTTCATCCTGACTCATCTCCTAGACCGCACGTGTGTTGTAGCGTGTGAGAGTTGACCAACATTCCATATACAAAATGAATGACCAACACTAATTATCACTTTGACTAAGTGGACTAAATGAGTTAATTCAAGATTTTAAACTTAGTTCTTGATGGACTTAGTGTTTTAGGTCATGCTAGTATTTTATATCATACAGAGCTTCAGTGTGATTAAATTAACTCTCTCTGAGTATTGCATGTAAATGGGATAAATCTGCATTTTTTCCCTTTGATGTAACTGATGTAATTGATGCAAGACATTTCCATCACAGAATTTTTCCACTGGTCAGTGGCTTCTGTCTGTATTTTATACATTCTTAATTTAAACCATTTGATGTTGTAGCCCTGCTAAATTCTATAACTATAAAACATAATTATCCCTTAGATACATCAGATCATGTTATAAAAGTAACATTGAATCAAAATGACTTTCACTGAGTCAGGTAAAGATCTCTAATGATTTCTTTTAAAATTATAGGGCAGGTCATGTTCTGAAAAGAATCAAATATTAAGTACAGGAATTACATTGGATCAGTGCCCAGATTCTTCAGAGAGACCACTGAAGATGATAATCTGGTTTCCTTTGGAGCCTGAATCCAAATCATGTCTCCTTGATAAATCAGTCCCTGATGGCAAGCCTGAGGATGAGTCTGATTCCTCAGATGTTTTTCTATAGTGTGGTTTATAACCTGATTCTTTAAGAAATTTGGTCAATGCTAAAGATATGAACTTTGAAGAAATATTTATATGTATTTATTTATATGTATATGTGGATACACATATAAATATTTATAAATAAATACATGTTTAAAACTTTCCCCTATGAAGATGTGGTGGTATTATCTGTTCATAATATTCTCTTATCAGGCCCTTTTCCCAGGTGACAGCTGTATATCTTACCTGAGGCTACTATCTCAATAAAAGATTAATATTCACAAACTCTAAAGACCTATTAGGATTTTACAATGAATAAATAAGATTACTATAAAATACATTGGAAATAGTATGTATACTGAAGGGAATGACAATGGGTACTTTGTTTTTCCTTATATAATACCTTGTATTTTCCAAAATTTCTCCAATGAGCATACTATTTGTACATTTGGGAAAAGGAAATCTGTCATTTAAAAAAAAGAAACAAGATGCATCAGGGACATACATGGTTGTGGAACAGAGTGATGAGGTTACAAGAAGTCATATGAAGGCTCATGTGCATGCATACTCTTACATTCACTAAGAGGAAGTAAAAGCAAGAAAAAGAAAAAAAAAGAACAGCTGGAAATGTTTCACCATACTTGTAGGGCGGAAGGGAAGTTTAATTACAGAAAATACTTGCTTTCTGTCTTTTAAAACTCACCAACTACCAATATTAACTGAGGATATATTTGGGGAAGATAGAAACATCAGTTCCTGCATGAGAAATATTTTCACTGCATGACTGAAAGACTTACCATTACAATTTCTTTTTAGTATCATTGATGATTTAAGCACACAGAAAAGTATGGAGAAAAATGTAATGACTATCAGCCCACAATCCAGCTTCATCAAAAGTTGGCGTTTTGCTAGCTTTGCTTCACAGATTGTATTTGTGTAAGTAAAATATTACATCTTTATGGTGGAAAAGAGAGAAGACTTTGGGTATGGCCCAGTTGGAGCCTGCTGGCATGGGGAACCTGTAGGTGGGCTGAGTAGAAGTGAGGCATCCTCTGTGATTGGTTAAGGGGTGTCTATTCGCTCTGTGATTGGTTAAGGGGTGTCTATTTGCCTATTTCTGGTTGGTCCTAAGTTGGGAGGAGGACAAAAATTTGAGAAATTAACAACCAAATCCTGGTCATTGGACTGATTGTTCTAGTAATCATTGTGCAGCCTTCTGGTTTGTTGCTAATGATAGCAGTCAGGCTTCCTGTGAGTCTTACTTAACGCAGCCTGGCATCCTGGGCTGTTTGTTGGAGATAAAGGGTTAGTTCCCTGGGTTGCTGGTCAGAGTTCTACTTTTACCTATGGCTTGGCCATTGTCTGGTGGTATGTTCTGTCTCTCATGATGCACAAGGCTCCAAGTCATTTCTGTTTACTTGTAGAGTGATATTTCATTGTATGGGTATATAGCAATGTTTATCTATCCTTGGAGCACCCATCCAAACTTGGACCCCAGCTTCTTACCCCTACGAACACTGCTGCAATTAAGATTTGTGTCTGTTTGCAGGAATGTTTCATACCATGAGTTTCCTGCTATGTGTCTGTTTTTTGTTTTTGGACATGAAAGATATGATGACTTCTTGTCTTACTGTGTGGTCAGTTCTAATGTCCAAGGTCACTAGAATTAGTAAACACTGTCCAGTACTTCCAGAGCCTACAGAGGTAGGCCAGCATATCATGTTTTCCTGGTGCCTAGCCTGCAGTGTTGCATATTCAGGACATTATCACATAAAGCTCACTCAGTGTGAATGTTTTCAGTCAAGGCCATGTGACTAATAGATACTTAACTAGAAGTTAAATTGACCGCAAGTTCTAAGATGAACCCTTGGTATTGAATAATTGTCAACACACTTATTTTATGTTTACCCTCTCCTTGAAAAGCTGTAATATGTATTCAATATTAATATTGTAATACAAGCTTTTACATGTAGTTGCTTTCTAGGATTTTCCTAGTTTTTCTCTTCACTCCAGATAATCGCTCAATGCACACTCATATGAATGGTAAATATTTGTTTCCAAAAAATAGTTAAGAAAGAAAGCATACCCGATAGGAAAAATATGAACTTATGATCCTTATTTATGTGACCAAATGTTAAAACCCCTCTTTCTTAACTCACAAACCAGTTCTTTCTTGTATATTCCACTCCCTTCACTATTTCTTGCCTGAACTTTCAAAACAAAAAGACACTTTATAAGAAATCTCACCATTGCTGGGCTTGTGCCCTTCAATCGATGCTTTCAGCTGCTGTCAGAGTGATCTTTGTAACATGAAAATAGAATTATTCCCCTACTGAAAATCCATTAAGACCTTTTATCATCTGTAGGATAAAGTAACAACTACTTAGTCTGATATGAAAGGCCCTTTGTGACCAGAACACTTTTTCTGGAAACTCCCCTTCTGGCTCTCTCCACCACAGCTGGACACCAAGCAGTTCCATTCCCCAGCTACACCCAGGGGTTCCTGGAGGTGCCGTAGGGCCCTGGACCCCTTCCCCTATTTGTTGGATTAACTTACCCTTCAGGACTCACCTCCAGAGTGACTCGTTCTGTGAAGCTGTTCCAGAGTCTTCTCCCTCGCCCACCAAATCAGGGGCTCCCTCCCTTCTGTTCCCTGGGCCTACACATGCCAAAGGGTTTGTAATTAAGAACATGCTTGCAACTCCATGCTAGCCTGTGGGATTTTTGAGGGCAGAAACTGTTCTTGAAGTTCATCTATTTTTGGTTTACAGAGTTTGGAATTTAACATTTAAAGATATATACACACATGTACATGTATATGAATGTGTATACGCACAAATGTACTTGGCTTTTAGCGCCTCACTGCCACTTGCTTTCTGCACTTGGACATGCTGTTTAACCTCAAAACTTCGGTTTTCTTTTTTTTTCTTTTATAGTTTGTTGTCAAGTTGGTTTCCATGTAACATCCAGTGCTCATCCTGACAAGTGCCCTCCTCCATGCCCATCACCCCTTCCTCTTCCCCCTCCCCCATCAGCCCTCAATTTGTTCTCAGTATTCAAGAGTCTCTCATGGTTTGACTCCCTCTCTCTCCCTAACTATTTTTCCCCTTTCCCCTCCCACATAGTTCTCTGCTGTTTCTCGTGTTACATTTATGAGTGAAAGCACATGGTATCTGTCCTTCTCTACCTGACTTATTTCACTTAGCATGACACCCTTGAGTTCCATCCACGTTGCCATGAATGGCCAGATTTCAATCTTCCTCATTGCCATGTAGTATTCCATTGTATATATAAACCACATCTTCCTGATCCATTCATCAGTTGATGGACATTTCGGCTCTTCCCATGATTTGGCTATTGTTGAAAGTGCTGCTCTGAACATTGGGGTACATGTGCCCCTATACATCAGCACTTCTGTATCCCTTGGGTAAATCCCTAGCAGTGCTATTACTGGGTCATAGGGGAATTCTATTGTTAATTTTTTGAGGAACCTCCACACTGTTTTCCAGAATGGCTGTATCAGTTTACATTCCCACCAACAGTGTAGGAGGGTGCCTGTTTCTCCACATCCTCCCCAGTATCTATGGTCTCCTGATTTGTTCATTTTAGCCACTCTGCCCGGCGTGAGGTGGTATCTCAGTGTGGTTTTGATTTGTATTTCCCTGTGATGAGTGACGCTGAGTATTGTTTCATGTTGGCCATCTGGATGTCCTCTTTGGAGATGTGTCTATTCATTTCTTCTGCCCATTTCTTCACTGGATTATTTGCTTTTCAGGTGTGGAGTTTGGTAATTCCTCATAGATTTTGGATACTAGCATTTTATCCAATATGTCATTTGCAACTATCTTTTCACATTCCATCGGTTGCCTATTAGTTTTCTTGATTGTTTCCTTTGCAGTGCAGAAGCTTTTTATCTTGATGAGGTCCCAATAATTCACTTTTACTCTTGATTCTCTTGTCTTTTGGGATATGTCGAGTAGGAAATTGCTGCAGTTGAGGTCAAGGAGGTTGTTTCCTGCTTTCTTCTCCAGGGTTTTGATGGTTTCCTGTCTCACATGGAGGTCCTTCATCCATTTTGAGTTTATTTTTGTGTATGGTGTAAGAAAGGGTCTGCTTTCATTCTTTTGCATGTTGCTGTCCAGTACTCCCAGCACCATCTGTTAAGGAGGCTGTCTTTTTTTCCATTGGATACTCTTTCCTGCTTTGTCAAAAATTAATTGGCATAATTAATTAATTAATTAAATACATTTAACCTAACCAAAGATATAAAAGATCTGTATGATTAAAACTATAAAAAACTTATGAAGGAAATTGAAGAAGACACAAAGAAATGGAAAAACATTCCATGCTCATTGATTGGAAGAATAAACATTGTTAAAATGTCAGTATTACCCAAAGCAATCTACACATTCAATGCAATCCCAACCAGTATTGCACCAGCATTCTTCTCAAAGGTAGAACAGACTATCCTAAAATTCATATGGAACCACAAAAAACCCCGAATAGCCAAAGTAAAATTGAAGAAGGAAACCAAAACGGGAGGCATCACCATCCCAGACTTTAGCCTCTACTACAAAGCTGTCATCATCAAGACAGTATGGTATTGGCACAAAAACAGACACATAGACCAATGGAATAGAATAGAGAGCCCAGAATTGGACCCACAAATGTAAAACTTTGATTTTCTAATGAGGAAGTTGAGCCCAGCTAGATATGGAGACCTTGGAGGAGTCATTGAAAATTTCAACTGGGGTGCCTGGGTGGCTCAGCGCGTTAAGCTTCTGACTTTGGGTCAGGTCATGATCTTGATGTTCTTGGGTTGGACCCCTACATTTGACTCTGTGCTGACAGCTCAGAGCCTGGAGCTTGCTTCAGATTCTGTGTCTCCCTCTCTCTCTGCCCCTCACTTTTCACGTTTTGTTTCTCTCTCTCTCTCTCTCTCTCTCTCTCTCTGTCTCCCTCTCTCTCTAAGATAAATAAACATTAAAACAATTTAAAAAAAGAGAAAATTTCAACCAAAGATCTACCAAGAATAAAGCCATCTCTCCAGATTCCTTTCTCTATCCACAGCACCCAGGGAGTATCTAGCTCAGTAAGTGTTGACTAACCTGAAGAAAGAAAGAAATGAAAGAGGCAGAAGGGTGAGGAGGGAAGTTGGAAGGAAAAAGGGTGTAAGGGAAGGGGAAGGGAGGTGAAGGGGTGTGCAGGGAAGGAAGGGAACATGCAGCAATATGAAGCCCTAAGATCTGTACAGGTGAGGGGGATACCTAACCAACATTGGAATTCTGTTGGAATGAAGAAAAAGGGAAAAACTGATGCTGGGTAGGCAGCGAACAGTGTCTACACCCAAACTGTTTCTGGGATACAAAACTAAATCAGACATGAAACTTGCCCTTGAGAACTTTCTCTCCAGTAAAGGAGATGAAAACACATGTCTCCATAGAACTGCAGAGCAAGTGGTGAGAATCCTCTGGGGTGATAGGCCTTCTGTAAAAGTCTACTGAATGAATAAAGAAGCGAGCAAACAGAAGAACAGATAAAGTTCTCCTAGGACTTCAGAGGAGGGGTAAATTCTGTCTAGCTGAAAGGGGAAACAAACTTGGAGTAGGGAGGATTTGGACCAAGTGGGTAAGGGGCAAGGTTTGGGGTGAGCAAGGATGGGGAGAGGAACATTCCAGGCAAAGGGAAGAGTGGAGAGGAGTGTATGGGGCTGGGATGAATCCCCTTTGGTCAAACAGCATAGTTTTGATGGCTCGCAGTGAGGATGGCCATGCCACTGTCACCACGAATCCTGAAAATTAAGCATACGTTATTCTCTTGTCTTGGCTTTTCCACTGTTGTAGAAAACAACAGGAGCCATCAGTGACCATCAGGCACCATTTCCACCCCTCCAAAATCTTAAAAATATCATCTGGAGTAACCAAAAGAGTTACATATAACAGTAAATATTTACTTTAAAGAAATAGTAAAAAAAAAAAAAAGAAGAAGAAGAAGTAGAAGAAGAAGAAGAAGAAGAAGAAGAAGAAGAAGAAGAAGAAGAAGAAGAAGAACGCACACCTGCTAGGAAAAATGTGAACTCATGATCCCTATTTATGTGACTGAGTGTAAAAAACCATATCTCTTAATCTCAAACTTTTTGTCGACTAGACAAAAGGAGATAGAAGACTGTTGTGACTCCAGCCTTGTGACGTGCACCAAACCCGGGGACCAGGAGAGGCGTTCCCAAGTGGCGAAGATGGCAGAGGTTTGCGGTGCCTTGTTTCCTAATGGAGGATTGAAAATTCTTTAGCCAGAGTAAACCAAAGGCTAAATGGGGTGCTGGGATCAGCAGGTGCAGGGAACCCCGACAGACTGAAATGTGACCGCACCTGACTGACATGACATTGCACTTTCTGCTTGTGCTGCTCAGAAGCCTGGGTACCTAAAAAAAAAAACAGTACTTCACAATCATCAAAGCTTAACCTTCAACGGTCATGACCACAATCTTGGTGTGCCGCTCATAGGTCCTGGATAGAGAACGTGGAGTATGACAACGAGAAAGGAAAAGAGGTTTTGCTTTATAGACATTTAAAAACTGTTAACATTTAATAGCATGATCTCTTTCTTTCTAGTAACATTTCTTTAATTTGAAATAAATCTCTGAATCGTTTTGTATTACAAGTAATTGTAGAATAGACAGTAAAAGGGGAAGTTCAATATATTTTTAAATGTTACTGAAAAATCAATTTCCTGATTATCATGGATTATTTCATATTTCTAAATGTTCACCAATCACATTGATTCTCTGGGGTAATTTAAATATAGGGCTTGACAAATGGAAAATTGTCTTGCTTGACAATACAATGAGAGTATATGAGATTCTAAGAGATTTATGTTATTTAGTTACCGGTTACCTGCTGCTGTGTATGCTAGGAGGCTGGGTGTTGGGGATAGAATGGTACAGAAACTTCCTTGATGGTGTCATAGGAGGGTCAGGAGAAGCAAGCAGGGCCACACAGTCCTGAGTCATGCAGGCAAAGAGTGGTAAACACAAGTTTTCAGGAGCTTGCGGGAGGGCACATAACCCAATCTTGGGGGTCAAGGAAAGATCCTGAAAGACATGCCATTGAGAGGGGATGTTCTGGGAAGAAGGAACAGGCTATCTGGAGGCTCAGAGGAGAGGGGAGGAATCTTGTATGGGGCTGTGAGAAAACCAACCCAAATGAAATCTATCATGCTTTCTATGATCTAAGTTCAATGTGCCATGTACATATTGTATTCTCTGAAACAGAAATAGCCTTCCTTGACTGATATTTTGTTTCTAAACTGATGGGTGAAGCAATGATTTTACAAATATTAATCTATTGTAATTCATTCCTTTTGGAGTACGTTTTTTAGGACAGGAATTTGTGAAAAGTCAATTCTCTTGCATTGAGGGCTTGTCATTGGTAAATTCTCTTAAAAAATTTTTTTTAACATTTATTCATTTTTGAGAGAGCGCAAGCCGAGGAGGGGCAGAGAGTGAGGGAGACACAGAATCCGAAGCAAGATCCAGGCTCTGAGCTGTCAGCACAGAGCCTGACGTGGGGCTAGACCTCACAAACCGTGAGATCATGACCTGAGCCAATGTTGGATGCTTAACCAACTGAGCCACCCAGGCACCCCTGGTAAATCTTCTTTTAAACAAAATTGGCTATTTGAGAAAAATCAAGATCCCTTTCCCACCATAGGCTGATGGGGGAAACATGGAATATCTGTGCTTGAATTCTTCATGGAATTCACAGGCTTTGGTTCACTGAGAAGGCCACTGAGTTCCAGATGGAGGAAGCACCTTATACAAGGTCACTCAGCTTTCAGCAGCTAGTGAGATCCATTGCCTACAGCTCTGGTGTTTAAATCCCCATCCAGTTCTGTCCCCCTAACACCTGAAGTTTTGTCCTGAATTTTCCTACAAAGGCCTTGTAGGGATCTGCTGTGATGTAATCCTTTGCTTGTATTTTCCTCCTCCCCCATGTGGAGCTTTCAATTAATTAATGAAAGGTCAGGTGACAAATGATTTGCTTTCTGATGGGGTTTTGATAGGAATTGTTGAGCCTGATTATGTGTGCACATTTTGGGGACAGCGGTTTCCTTACAGTGCTCATTTACATGGCTAATTAATCGCGTGCAGCCCTGGTGGGCAGGGCAGGACAGGAATGGGGAGAAACCACCAAGGACATAACACAAAACACCCAAATTATGCTCTTTCATAACTGAACAATCAGAGGGAGGCACATTTTCCAGAAAGCCAAGTGAATGGTTATTACAATTTTCAAGGTCCTTTTACTTGAGGCTGCAGATGACCACAGAATTCAGTGACATGAAAGAGACGAGTTACAGGTCACAGGGGGCTCTTTTGATAAATTTCTGTACAATGTGAGGGGGTAAACGAGCTCTCAGTTACCAATAAAATGCACAGCTCTTTCTAGATCTCTCTAATTCTTAATAAAACTCTTATGGAGACCAAATGAGAAAACCTTGTTTTCTCTATTTCCCTTTCTCCTATTGCTGAATGCGTTTATAAGAGAAAAGAGGAATGGCTTACATTTTATTCTTTTGGGGGGGTGTTTTTATTACACTGGACCTAGTTAAGTTATCAAAATTAGAGCCTTGTGGTTCTTACCAGTGTTGGTGACCTTTGGTTTTAATGTTTGGTGATTAAACTTTTGTGTCCTGATTTCTGAAACAGACCGTGCGAGTCAGTTGGGATTACACAGGTTGTTGATCACTGCAACGGAAAACTGCCATTTCTAAGCTTCTCCTTTTTCTATAGACACATAGCTCGGAACCTCCTTTGAATGCAGGCTTGGGGATCAGATATGTTTCACTCCTCTCCTAGCTGAGCTTCTCAGCATCTGCGAGACACTAAGTTTAGTTAAACTCAGTTCTCCCACCTGAATTGGGAGGACAGTTGTGTCCATACCCGGGGGGAAAAAAAGATTCCCTAGCATTTTGTTAAGCTGTCATATGAACACTTGCATGTTATTATACATAAACACATGTTTTAAGTATTTATTTATTTTTGGGGAGAGTGCAGGTGGGGGAGTAGTGGAGATAGGGGGACCGAGGACCTGAAGTGGGCTCTGCACAGGCAGGCTGACAGCAGTGAGCCAAGGTGGGGCTCGAACTCGTGAACTGTGAGATCATGACCTGGGCCAAAGGTGCTCAACAGACTGAGCCAGTCAAGTACCCCCACAAACACATACTTTATATGAATCTTAGTACCTTTCTCGGCAGAGTACTTATCTTTATTCTTTATTTATTTTTAATGTTTATTTGTTATTTTTGAGAGAGAAAGAGAATGCAAGTGGGGAGGGACAGTGAGAGAGGCAGACGGAGGATCCAAAGCAGGCTCCGTGCTGACAGCAGTGAGCCGGATGTACAAACTGTGAGATCATGACCTGAGCCGAAGTCAGAAGCTCAACGGACTGAGCCACCCAGGTGCCCCTAGGCAGAGGACATATTTTTTAAAATCTGGGGTTTTATTTCTTAGTTTGAAAGAGCTTCACTGTGCATATTGTTTAAATCACTGTAGCACACTATTGAAGACAAAATTTGAATTTGCTTTTTAATTAACTATCAGTCAATGAAATAAAATGAAATTTCATTTTCCTCTTTTGGCTGAAAAAAATGGTGTGCATATCACAGGGTCTGAGAACTCAGTGAGGGAAAGTGGATAAAGCCCCTTAGCAAGGTACCTGGACTATCATAAGAACTCAGTAAATGCTATCAAAACATAATGTGACTGGTAAGGTAGAATTTTAAAAACTTTCTAGATTGCACTTAATATTTTAAACGTTCCTAACTGAAGTGACCCTGAATTCTGTTACTGAGAAATGGCCAACTCCAGTTACACGTGCTGTAACATCCATCTCTTTAATATTTACCAAGTTGTCAGTAAGTGATCATATTGATGATATTTGTAGTAAATGTCATACAGAAATTTTGGGGTTGAAAATAGTTCATTGTTTGATAGATATGTAAATCTCTTGATGCATAGCTCTCTTTCAAGAGTCCTGTTAATCTGTTTTATTGCCGTAGATATTCTTCAACTTAAGATATTCGTATGACTTCTGGTCATAATAATAGCCAAATCTTTAAATGCTGCTTTGAATTTAAAAAAAAGTTTATTTATTTATTTTGAAAAAGACAGAGACAGAGATTGAGTGGGGAGGGGGCAGAGAGAGAGGGAGACATAGAATCTGAAGCAGGCACTAGGCTCTGCCCAGAGCTGGAGGTGGGGCTCAAACCCACGAACCACGAGATCATAACCTGACCCGAAGTTGTATGCTTAACCGACTGAGCCACCCAGGTGCCCCTGGATGCTGCTTTTAAAAACTTTGTAACACGAAAAATTTCAAACATACAAAAATGGACAGATTAGTATGATAAACCTCTACAAATATGTCACCCAGCTCTACAATGAATACATGGTCAGTTTTTTAATGTTTTATTCTGTGTTTTTAACTTTACTGAGATGTAATTGACATATAATATGTGTAAGTTTTAGGTATGCAATGTGATGATTTGATCCATGTATATATTGTGAAATGGATACTCCAACTAAGTTAGTTAACACCTTCATCATGTCACATAATTATCATTTGTGTGTGTGAGAAAGAACATTTAAGATTTAAAATTCATAATACAGTATTATTAACTATAGTCATCATGCTGAACATTATATCCCCAGAACTTATTCATGTCATGGGGGTATGTTTGTACCTTTTGACAACGTCTCCCTGTTTCCCCAGCCCCTCCCCGCTGGCGGCCACCACTCTGCTCTCTCTTTCTAGGAGTTTGGCTTTTTTAGATTTCACATATAAGTGAGATCATACAGTATTTGTCTGTCTCTGTCTGACTTATTTCACTTAACGTGATGCCCTCAAGGTCTATCCATGTTGTTGCAAAAGGCAGAATTTCTTTTTATGACTGAATAATATTCCACCGTGTGTGTGTGTGTGTGTGTGTGTGTGTGTGTGTGTGTATGTGTGCAGTGTAGTGTAGTGTATTCTTTATCCATTCGTCTGTCCATGGACACCAAGATTGTTTCCGTGTCTTGGCTTTTATAAATAATGCTACAGTGAACATAGGGGTGCATATATCTTCTGGAGTTGGTGTTTTTGTTTCCTTTGATTTCAGGTCTTGCATTTAAGTTTATAATCCATTTCAAGTTAGTTTTGGGGGGTGGTGTAGGGTAGGATTCCAATTTTATTCTTTTGCATGTGAATATCCAGTTTTCACATCACTGTTTATTGAAGAGAGTTTCTTTTTCCCATTGAGCATTCCTGCCCCCCTTGCCAAACGTTATTGATTGTATATGCATGGATTTATTTCTCTTCTGTTGGTCTGTGTGACTGCTTCTCTGCCAATACCATTCTGTTTTGATGACTATAGCTTTGCAATACAGTTTGAAGTCAGACGTGTGATGCTGCCGGCTTTGTTCTTCCTCAGAACTGCTTTGACTGCTCAGGGTCTTTTGTGATTCTGCACAAATTTAGGATTGTTTGCTCTATTTCTGTAAAAAGATACCTTTGGAATTTTGATAGAGATTGCATTGAAACTATAGATAGTTTTGGACAGTATGGACATTTTAACAATATTAATTTTTCTGACCCATGAACAAAGGATATCTTTCCATTTCTTTGTGTCTTCTTCAACTTCTTTCACTAGTTAGTCTTCTAATTCTCAGTATACAGATTTTTCACCTTGTTGGTCAAATTTATTTATAAGTATTGTGTGTATAGGTATATATATATATGTATATATATGTATATATATACATATATATATATGATGGTACTGTAAATAGATTTTTTCTCTTTATTTTTCAGATTGTTGTTAGTGTATAGAAACACAACTGATTTTTAAAAACATTTTTGTTTATTTTTGAGAAACAGAGAGAGACAGATCATGAGGAGGGAAGGGGCAGAGAGAGAGGGACACACAGAAACCAAAGCAGGCTCAGGCTCTGAGCTGTCAGCATAGCGCAGGGCTTGAAACCATGAACTTTGAGATCATGACCTGAGCCAAAGTCAGATGCTCAACTAACTGAACCACCCAGGTGCCCTAAAACACAACTGATTTTTGTATGTTGATTTTGTATCTTGTAATTTTATTAAATTTGTTTATTCTAGCAGGTTTTTGGTGGAGGCTTCAGAATTTTCTATATAGAAGATTGTGTCATTTGCAAACACAGACAATTTTACCTCTTCCTTTCTGACTTAGGCGCCTTAATTATTTATTTATCTTGCCTAATGGCTCTGACTAAGGCTTCCAGTACTATGTTAAGCAGGGGCAGTGAGAGTGGATAGTCTTGTTCCTTATTACAGAGGGAAAGCTTTCAACCTTAACCACTGACTGTGATGTTAACTGTGGACTTGTCACATATGGCCTTTGTTATGTTGAAGTTCTTCTATACCTAATTTGTTAAGAATTTTTACTATCTAAAGATGTTGAATTCTATCAAATGCTTTTTTTTGCATCTGCTGATACGATCACATGATTTGATCTTTCATGCTATTAATGTTGTGTATCATCTTGTTTGATTTGCATATGTGGAACCATCTTTGTATCTCAGGGATAAATCCCTCTTGAACATGGTATATGATCATTTTAATGTGCTATTGAATTAATTTCACCAACTTTTTCCCAGCATTTTTGCATCTGTATTCTTCAGGCATATTGGCCTTTAGTTTTCTCTTCTTGTATTGTCCTTACTTAGTTTTGGTATCAGGGAAATTCTGGCCTCATAAAATGTATTTGGAAATTGTTCTTTAATTTTTTTGAAGAGTTAGAGAATAATTGGTATTAACTATTTTTAAAATTGAAGTATAATTAGCATACAGTGTTAGATTAGTTTCGGGTGTACAGTATAATGATTCAACACCTCTGAGTTATTCAGTACTCATCATGACAAGTGTGCTGTTAATCTCCTTTTTCTATTTTGATCTATCCCCCCAATCTCTGGCAACCAGTTTGTTCTATATATTTAAGAGCATGTTTTTTCTTTTGTTTAATTTTTCTTTGTTCATTTGTTTTGTTTCTTAAATTCCACATATGAATGAAATAATAGGGTACTTATCATTCTCTTTCTGACTTATTTTACTTAGCACTGTATCTTCTAGGTCCATCCATATTGATACAAGTGTCAAGATCTCATTTTTTATAGCTGGGTAATATTCCATTACATATACACAGAGAACATCTTCTTTATCAATTCATCTCTGAGTAGATACTTGGGTTGCTATCATATCTTGGTTATTAGAAATAATGCTACCATAGACATAAAATGCTACTTTTATTTTTCAAATTAGTGTTTTCATTTTCTTTGGGTAAATACCCAGTAGTGAAAATTATGGAATCATATGGTAATTTTATTGTTAATTTTTTGAGGAAACTCCATTCTGTTTTTGTTCTTCAAAACAAATTTGCTGCACCAATTTGCATTGCCACCAATAGTGTAATATTAGTTTCAGGAGTAGAATTTAGTGTTTTGTCAATTACATATAACACCCAGTGCCCGTCATAACAAGTGCCCTTTTTAAGACTCATCACCCATGTAGCCCATTTCCGCCCCACCTCCCCACTATCAACCCTCAGTTTGTTCTGTAGTTAAGAGTCTCTTATGGTTTGCTTCTCTCTCTCTCTCTTTTTTCCTTCACCTATGTTCATATGTTTCATTTCTTAAGTTCCACATTTGAGTGAAATATGATATTTGTCTTTTTCTGACTGACTTGTTTCACTTAGCCTAATATACTCTAGCTCCATCCATGACATCGCAAATGGCAAGATTTCATCCTTTTTGATGGCTGAGTAATATTTTATTGTATATGTACCACATCTTCTTTATCCATTCATCAGTAATTGGGCATTTGGGCTCTTTCCATGATTTGGGCTATTGTTGATAGTGATGCTATAAGTGTTGGGGATCATGAGCCTGTTCAAATCAGTATTTTTGTATCTTTTGAGTAAATACCTGTAAGTGCAAATGCTGGATCATAGGGTAATTCTATTTTTAACTTTTCGAGGACTTCCATACTATTTTCGAGAGTGGCTGCATCAGTTTGCCTTCTCACAAACAGTGTAAGAGGGTTCCCCCTTCTCTGCATCATTGCAAACATCTGTTGTTTCCTGTGTTGTTAATTGTAGTTATTCTGACAGGTGCGAGGTGGTATCTCATCATAGATCTGATTTGTTTTTCCCTGATGCTGAGTGATGCTGAACATCTTTTCATGTTTTTGTTGGAAAAAGTGTCTGCTTATGTCTTCTGCCCATTTATTAATTGGATTGTTTAGTTTTTGGGTGTTAAGTTTGGTAAGTTCTTTATAGATTTTGGATAGTAACCCTTCATCGGATGTGTCATTCACAAATATTTTCCCCCATTCCATAGGTTGCCTTTTTGTTTTGTTGATTATTTTCTTTGCTGTGCAAAAGCTTTTTCAAAAATGTTTATTTATTTTGAGAAAGAGAGAGGAAGAGTGTGAGCAGGGGAGGGACAGATAGAGAGGGAGACACAGAATCCCAAGCAGGCTTTGCACTGTCAGCTGAGAGCCTGACATGGGCCTTGATCTCATGAACCGTGAGGTCACGACCTGAGGCAGAATAAAGACTTGGATGCTTAACTGACTGAGCTACCCAGGCATCCCTGTGCAGAAGCTTTTTATCTTTATGAAGCACCAATAATTCATTTTTGCTTTGGTTTACCTTGACTCCAGAGATGTATCTAGTAAGAAGTTGCTGGGACCGAGGTCAAAGAGGTTGCTGCCCATGTTCCTCTCTAAGATTTTGATGGCTTCCTGTCTCACATTTAGGTCTTTCCTCCATTTTGATTTATTTTTGAGTATGGTGTAAGAAAAGTGGTCCAGCTTCATTCATCTGCATGTTGCTGTCCAGTTTTCTCAGCACCATTTGCTGAAGAGACTGCCTTTTCTTTTTTTAAATTAGGTATTCTTTCCTGCTTTGTTGAAGATTAATTGATCATATAGTTGTGGGTCTACTTCTGGGTTTTCTATTCCATTGATCTATGTGTCTGTTTATGTGTGTTGTATAAGTTTTTCATATGTTTGGGATATTAACTTCTTATCAGACACTTCAGTTGCAAGTACCTTTTCCCATTAAGTAGGTTGCTCTGTTGTTTGGTTGATGGTTTCCTTTGCTGTGCAAAAACTCACTTTAGTATAGCCCTAATAGTTTACTTTTGTTTTTGTTTCCCTTGCTTGAGGGGATAAATCTAGAAAAATGTTTCCCTGGTTGATGTCAAGGAAATTACTATGTTTTTTTTCTAGAAGTTTTGTGATTTTAGGCCTCACATTTAAGTTTTAATACATATTGAGTTTATTTTTTGTGTATGGTGTAAGAAAGAGGTTCAGTTTTATTCTTGTGCCCATAGATCTCTAGTTTTCCCAGTGCCATTTGTTGAAGAGACTATCTTTTCTTAATTGTATATTTTGCCTTCTTTGTCATAGATTAACTGACCATATAATTGTGGGTTCATTTATGGGCTCTCTGTTCTGTTCTGTTGGTCTATGTGTCTATTTTTGTGCCATTACCATACTGTTTTGATTACCATAGCTTTGCCGTATATCTTGAAATCTGGGATTATAAAACCTCTAGCTTTGTTCCTTTTTCTCAAGATTGCTTTGACTTTTTGGAGTTTTTTGTGGATCAATATAAATTATACTATTATTTGTAAAGCTATAGGCCAATATCTCTGATAAACATAGATGCAAAGATCCTCAACAAAATATTTGCAAGCCAAATTCAACAATACATTCAAAAAATAATTCACCATGATCAGTTGGGATTTATTCCAGAGATTCAAAGGAGGATCAATATTTGCAAATCAATCAACATAATGCATCATATTAATAAGGGAAAGGATAAAAATTATATAATCATCTCAGTAGGCACAGAAAAAACATTTGAGAAAATACAACATGCATTAATGATAAAAACTCTCAACAGTATAGGTTTTAAGGGAGCATACCTCAACATAATAAAGGCCACATAATGGAAAACTCACAGCTAACCTGATACTCAATGTTGAAAAACAGTTTTTTCCTCTAAGATCAGGAAACAAGACAAAGGTGTCCACTCTCACTACTTCTATTCAACATAGTATTCAAAGTCTTAGCCACAGTGACCAGATAAGAAAAGAAATTTTAAGAAACATCCAAATTGATAAGTAAGTAAAGTAAATTGGTTAGTAAAGTAAATAAAGAAAACTCACTGTTTCCAGATGACATGAGACTACACACAGAACACTCCAAAGACTTCACCAAAAAAACTACTAGAACTAGTAAATGAATTCAGTAAAGTTATATGAGACAAAATTAATACACAGAAATCTGTTGGATTTCTTTGCACTAATAATGAAGTAAAAGAAAAATGAAGAAAACATTCCCATTTCCAGTTGCACCCAAAACAATAAAATATCTTGGGATAAACTTAACCAGGGAGGGAAAAGACCTGTACTTTGAAAACTATAGAACACTGGTGAAAGAAACTTGAAACTTGAAGATGAGACAAAAAAATGAAAAGACATTCCATGCTTATGTATTGGAAGAACCAGTGTTATTAAAATGTCCATACTGCCCAGAACCTAGAGATTTAATGAAATCCTTTAAAATACCAACAATATTTTTCACAGAACTAGACCAAATAGTACTAATATTGGCATTAATTCTTCTTTGAATATTTGGTAGAATTCACCTGTGAAGCCATCTGGGACTTGGGCTTTTCTTTGTTGAGAGTTTTTGATTACTGATTCAGTCTCCTTAGTCTTTGGTCTGTTCACATTTTCTGTTTCTTCATGATTAATCTCAGTAGGCTGTATGTTTCCAGGAATTTATCCATTTCTTTTAGGCTTTCTAGTTTGTTGGTGTGTAGTTGTTACTGGTAGTCTCTTATGATCTTTCGTATTTCTGTGGTATCATTTGTGATGTTTCCTCTCTCATTTCTCAAGTTATTTATTTGAGTCTTTTCCTTGTAGTCTAGCAAACGGTTTGCCTATTCATCTTTCTAATAAACCAGCTCTTAGTTTTGTGGATCTCTTCTTTTGTTTTTCTGTTCTGTATTTGATTTAATTATTCTTTGATGATTGTTATTTTCTTCATGCTGCTAGCTTTGGGCTTTATTCTTCTTTTTGTAGTTTCTTAAGGTGTAAAGTTAGGTTGTTTATTTGAGATCTTTAAAAAAATTTTTTATTAAAGAAAAATTTTTACATGTTTATTTATTTTTTGAGAGAGAGTCAGAACACATGCAGGGGAGGGGCAGAGACACAGAGGGAGACCCAGAATCTGAAGCAGGATCTAGGCTCTGAGCTGTCAGCACAGAGCCTGACATGGGCTCAAACCCGTGAACTGGGAGATTGTGACCTGAGCCTAAGTCGGATGCTTAATCGACTGAGCCACCCAGGGGCACCAAGATCTTTCTAGGTTCTTAATGTAGACATTTGTCACTATAAGCTCCCTTACAACTGTTTTTGCTGCATCCCATAAATTTTGGTATGATGTATTTCCGTTTTTTTTTCTTCAAGATATTCCTTGATTCTCCTTTTGATTACTCTTTTGACTCAGTGATTGCTCAGGAATGTGTTGTTTAATACCACGTGTTTGTGAATTTCCCAATTTTCCTCCTACTGACAATGGTGTTGACTATATAACATTGTGATTGGAAAAGATACTTGATATGATTTTAGTCTTCTTAAATTTGTTGATACTTGTTTTGTGATCTAACATATGATCTATCCTGGAGAATTTTCCCTATGTGTTTGAGAAAAATGTATATTCTGCTTCTGTTGGATGAAGTATTCTGTATATGTGTTTTAGGCTCATTTTCATATAAAGTATGGTTCAAGTCCAATGTTTCCTTATTTATTTTCTGTCTGGATGATTTATCCATTGTTGAAAGCAGGGTACTGCAGTCCTACTATTTTCATATCATTGTCTATAGCTCCCTTCAGATCTGTATCTTTGTCTCTTCTTATTTTTGGCTTAATATCTATTTTATGTGATATAAGTATAGCCACCCTTATTCTCCTTTGGTTTGCGTTTGCATGGAATACCTTTTCATCCCGTTTACTTTGAGCCTATGTATGTCCACAAAGCTGAAGTGATTCTCTTGTAGGCAGCATATAATTGAGTACTGTTTTTTAATCCATTTATCACTCTGTACCTTTTGGTTGAAGAATTTAATCCATTTACATTTAAAGTAATTACTTATAGATAAGGACTTACTAATGATATCTTAATTGTTTTCTGGATGTTTTGTAGTTCCCTTGTTTTTTATTTGCTGTTTTACTTTGAGAAGTGATGATTTTTTTATATCTCTGCTTCTCACATTGTGTGTTTTTGATGTCACAGTTGACCTCTTTTTATGTTATATTTCCTTTAACACGTTGTTATGGCTATTGTTAGCTTTAATACTTTGGTCCTTTAACCTTTACACTATATTTAAGTAATTAACACACCACCATCTTACAGTATTAAAGCATTCTGAATTTGATTATATACTTTACCATCATGCTGTATGATCGTAATTAACATCCTCTTATTCCAGCTTAAAGAAATTCCTTTAACTTTTCTTGTAAAGCATGGTGATGAACTCTTCCAGTCTTTGCTTTTCTGGAAAACTCTATCTCTCCTTCAGTTTTGAAGGACAGCTTTGCCAGGTAAAATACTATTGGTTGTGAGGTTGCTTTGTTTTCAGCACTTTGAATATATCCTTCAATCTGATCTGGCCTACAAGGTCAGCTACGAAGTCTCTTGATAGCCTTATGGTGGTTCTTGTATGTGTGAAGAATTTTTTTCTCTTGTTGCTTTTAAAATTTCAATTCATCTTTGTTTTTAGTTATGTGTTTGAGAGGATTGTTTTGGGTTGAAAATTTGGGGTGATCAATTACTTTCATGAATTTGGGTGCACTAATGTCTTCCCAGATTTGAGACATTCTCCTCCCTTGTTTCTTTAAATAAGTTTTCTGTCCTTTGCTCTCCTTCTTTGCCTCTGGGATTCCAATGATGTGTAGATTGTTTTGTTTAATAATATCCTCTAGCCTTACTCTGTTTCATTCTTTCTTCTTTTTGATCCTCTGATTGGATGATTTCAGTGACCTACTTATAGTTCATTAATTCTTTCTGCTTAGTTGAGCCTGCTACTGAAGCTTTCAATGGACTTTTTCAGTTCAATCATTGTATTCTTAAACTCCAGGGTTTCCATTCAGTTTTTTTAAAAAGTTTTCTGTTTCTTTGTTGAACTTCTCATTTTGTTCATGCATTGTTTTCCTAATTTCTTTTGGTGGTCTATTTGTGTTTTTTTGTTTTTTTTTTTTAGTTAACTCAGTTTCTTTAAGAATATTATGAATTCTTTGTCAGAAGGTTCATAGATCTCCATTTCTTTATAATCAGTCATTGGAGCTTTATTAGTTTCCATTGGTGTTTTCTTGATTGTTCATGATCCTTGTGGCATTGTTTTGGTTTCTGTTCATTTGAGAATGTAAGCACCTCTTCCAGTTGTTACAGACCGGATTCAGTGGGAGAAGCCCTTCACCAGTCAGACTGTCCAGAGATTCTAGATGGGCTATCTGGTGATGTCTGTGAGCAGACTTGCTGCTAGAGTTCTCAGGTGGGAAGGTCTGGTGCCTGGATCCTTGGAGGCAGGCCCAGAACCTACAATTACTGTGGTGGGCTGGGTGCTTGAATCTATGGTGATGGGACCTGGGCCTGTGTGGGTGGACCTGGTCCCTGGGTCCATGGGACTGGTCCAATGC
Source organism: Suricata suricatta (assembly GCF_006229205.1). Lineage (NCBI taxonomy): Eukaryota > Metazoa > Chordata > Mammalia > Carnivora > Herpestidae > Suricata > Suricata suricatta. Next base: position 121,623,056 of record NC_043709.1, read on the forward strand.
TGGGCTAGCCCTGGATCAGCATGTTCAGACTACAGAGGCTAGTCTGAAGCCTAGATACATAGTAGCAAGTATAGGGGTTAGGTCTGTGGGAGCCAATTTGGCATTGGGGTGGACTAGGAGCCTGGGTCTCTGGGAACTCCCTGGGGCCTGGGGCTGCAGGAACTGGCTTGGGGACTGCGTCTACTAGGGCTGGCCTGGAACTGCAGCAGACTGGGAGTCAGAATTTGCAGGAGCCTATCTGGAGGCTAGGTATCTGGTTGCCAGTCTGGTGCTGTTGTGGGGGGTGAGCCTGGATTGTGGGAGCCTGCCTAGATCCTGAGGCCTGGATCCATGGGGACTGACCTGGTGCTTTAGGTGGGATGGGAGGCTGGGGCTGCAAGAATTTGCCTAGAGCTGGTATGGACCTGGTGCTGAGGTCTGTGGTGAAGTCAGGTACTTACTTTAGTCTCCTTTCCCCATGGGGACAGGATCTCACTCCACAGTGGGCTGCCTAGGCTTGGGGGAGAGGTGATGAAGGAAAATGTAAACCTTTTCCTACCTTCATCAAATGCAATTTCCTACCCTCTTATCTCTTTTTTTTCTCTTCTTTTCTTTTCTTTAAGAGAGAGAGAGAGCACAAGCGGGGAAGAAGGCAGAGGGAGAGAAAGGGAGAATCTTAAGCAGGCTCCATGCTCAACATGGAGTCCAATGTGGGGCTCGATCTTATGACCCTAGAATCACGATCTGAGCCAAAACCAAGAGTTGGAGTCTCAGCCAACTGAGCTACTCAGGTACTTCAATATTTTCTTATTTCTGTGCTTTATCCAGGTGCTGTAATCCCACACTTGGAATACTTAACTGTTGGGAAGGTATTTTTGTTCATGGATAGCTATTTAAATTGATATTTCTGAGAGAGGATAAGGGCAAGAAATTTCTATACCACCATCTTGCTGACCTCAGTCTATTATGCTGAGGCCTGTCTTTTTCATCTAAATCCCCACTCATTGCCATACTCCCCCATCACACTGGGTTCCTTTGAAACAAATGCCAGACATCATATCATTTCATTCTAAATGATTAGGAATTTATGTAACTAGAAGATAAACACTCTCTGATGGTAATATAACACCATTATCACACCTTAAAGCCATTACGTTTTAAATTCCTTAACATCATTACATATCCAGTCAGATCTCAAATTTCTCCAAATTGTTTTATGCATATTGTCTGATAGTTTGTTTGAGCATACCACTTTCGAATAAAGGGACATTTAAAAATATATTAAATAAAAACAATTTTACTGTGAATTTATGTTCCATGTGATGTGCCTTAGTGATTTCTGGCAATTGTCTCTTAAAAAGTAAAATAATACCACTTGAAATATTGAAAAATATATCTTAGTACGTGAATTTTACAATCCTATGGAAGGCTTCATGACCTTTATCTGGAAGAGTGCTGAGTATTCTAAGAAGGAATTAAACACAAACTCGTATCTTTTGGGTGATCATTTTATGATGTTTTATCTTTGCAAACTATGACACTGAGGGCATAGTAAGCTGTCCAGCAGGGTTAGGAAAAGGGCCAACCTCTTCATTTTCTGCCATAGATATTCCAGAATGGTTGCTGGTAAAATCATACTTTCAGAGCTGAGCCATACTTTCAATGCCTATAGAAGCTGGCTTCCTAAGGAGAACTGCAGAGAAATCTTTCACTGAGTGAGGAATACATTGTTCTCAGCCTTGAGCAAATATTATTAATTTAATTATCTTACAGTAAGCTTTCGTTTATTAGGCTTTTTCGCCGGATCTTATTTGAATGTCATTACTATTAAAGTATTATCCTATTCTCACTCTTTTTGTCTTGGAGTGAAAATGGATACAGGTAAAAATTCTAAGCTTCTTTGGCATTGTAACTGCTGTGTTTTAAAGAATTACATTTCCCTGGGAACAGTATGCTTTCTTTTCTCTTAGCCAGTGTTAGGCTGAAGTGGACGCAGTGTGTGTTCTTGAACGATGTTCCTCGGTGCCTCACAGATCGTTCGACCCATGAGTTGACTGATTGTCCCCAAACCATCACTAGCCACTGGGGAGAAGTGGCCACAGGAAGGATATAAGCTCATTTAGGCTCTAGACCAAGTCATGGAAGAAATGAGTGAAGTCTTGTGCACAGTTCTCTACCGTTTATTAATAGTGTGTCTTGTATTCCCATCACTCTACATATCCTACCGTCAGAACAAGACCTCTGACTAGTCACTTGTTCCACTGTGATCACGGAGAGAACTCCGCGAGTGAGCATAGCTGGCCCAAGGGATCCATTTTCGCTCCTGGGAAAACAGCTTCCAAGGTGTGCTAATGGGGCATTGGCGTCGCCTGGAGTCCCTGTGCTGTTCCCAGGTAGCATGTGTCCAGTATCTGTCTGGTGCTTTCGCTCACTGGTTATTCCATGGAGCTAACGATTCCCTCGTTAGGGGTTGGATGTCTGTGTGATGAACCAGTAGCCACGCTCCCTTTCATGCCTTCTTTCTTCTTTCCCTGCACTTCTTCCAGTTGTGGTACCGTTTTGTTCCTCGACAGTATCTCTGCTTCCAGGAGAAAACTCAGTCACTGAGGGAAGGTTCAGTACTTCTACTGAGAACATTCTTGGCAAGGGAAACAGTGCCTTGGCCAGCAATCCACTGCCTGAAACACTCTGATAGTTCCTAATCGTGCACACACTTTTGCATGGGAACTTTCTAGTATGGAAGCACCTGCTATTTGGGCCTGGATTCCTTGCTCTGTCTGGTGCTGGCACTGCTGCTGCCCTCTGACCTCTAGCACAGGCTGGCCATGGACAACTATGAAGCCTATGCCTGTGTGAGCCGTGGGCTCAAAGCCGGCAGAGGTAATTTAGGCTTCTGTCAGTAAAAGCCCTTAAAAGCAAAGGAGATGATTTCATGTTGACCTTTTCTCCCCACAGTTCAAAACAGGTGAGATTAATTTTAATAGTCATTCATCAAAGGCACTTTGGCTCTTATAATAAAATCACTGCTTTCAAAAGTAAGCAAATACCCATTAAGAGGAAATTATTGGGCTTTCAACTAGTCTTCCATTTAAAAAACATCCTTTAACAATGTAAAATCATAGAACTTCTAGAGCTTCTTAAACTTTGCTTTGCAACTTGCCCTTCATTTATAGACCAAAGTGCAGAGAGAACTACATCATCTCTTCCCACTTGTTTGGGAGGTTGCTTTTTTTAAGTGGATGCTTATCCACTGTCCAGTCCTTCTGAGGTGCTCGTTTCTTGTTGACAGTCATTATTACTAATCAGAAAATACATAAATATTTTGGGGGAATATCTGAACACATAGGAAATGAATGTTGTGGGGGGGGCAGGGAGAGATAAAAATCTCTTATACAATAAACAGCTTGACTTCTGGGTAAGTTGAATTGTAAGGCAGCTACTTGGCTGGCTTTGCTTTCTACCTCATGATTATAAGAGACCGAGCAATACTCAAGTTTTCACTAAAGAGGAACACATTTTCCCTCAAGCTTTTGCTTACAAAAGCAGAAAAAGCTGTTGTTCGTGTTTTCATTTAGCTGACAAAATTGCAGTTAGTCTATTTTAGGGGAGTATTTGATTTTTGTTAACAACTGTGAGTCATTTCATATATAATACATGCTTTGGTTTTCATTCTGTCAAATTTCAGAACAAAATTTGAGATTTCCTGAAATAAACCTGCAGTATGCAATTTATTGAATGTAGCATAAACCATACATAGAAAGGTGATTTAGCAAAATAAATGCATAATTACTTACCTTCAGCTGGGAACTGGGGATCCCTGGACGATCTGAAAAATGCCCTGGATAATGAATGCTGATTTTAATGGGTATGTGCATGTCTCTTTTGCTGAGGAAAATATACAGATATATTCTTTTATCTGATTGTCAGAGGGCACTTGACTATCACTGATTTTACCCCTTGCAACACGATGTCTGCTCTCTGAAGAGCTGATTACACTGGCCTGACTCACTCCCCAGCTTGTGACACTCCAGAGTCTGTGGGAAAGTGGGGAGGCCTTGGGGTTCCCTTCCTCAGGAGACCCTCAGCCTTGGAGCTCCCAGGTTTGTGCTGGTTTCTGCCTCACCTGGCCCAGCCTGGCCACAGACCGCAGCCTCTACCCCAGTCAGGTTTTACGAGAAGAGCCCCATTGATAACATTTCCTGATTTTAGTAGCCCTTTTTGGCAATTTGGGGGATGTGGGGAGAGATCGTTCTGGAAGTGACCTCCCTCTGATGTCTCTCTGGCTCCACCTCACTCTCTCCCAGTTCCGTTCCTCAGCACTCACTGAAGAAGCAGATTCCTACTGGCCTCACTAGTCCCCTTGCAGGTCTCAGCCTCCATCCTTAGTGTTTATCTAGACATTTTCCAAAGGAAACACGGACTATGAAATGACCTCCATCTTGTTACGTGCTGCACAAAGATATTAGATTAGGTTTCCAAGGGACACAGTGGTGGGTTAGGGAAGAGCATTTCATCTCTCGAAACCTCAGTTTCCCCGTTTGCACAGTGGAGATAATAACACCTGCTTTGGCTTCCTCAGAAGCTGCCTTCCATGCTCGTACCTGCCTCTCCACCCTTCCCCTGCCCCTGTCCCGTATCCTAGAGTACTGAGCTGGTCTAGAGTCTCCTGCTTCAGCCCAGTGCCCATTGGATTACAGAACAGCTCTATCCTTGAAGGCCTTAAGACAGGAGCCCTCTTTGGAGGAGCAGAGTACTTTGAGTACAATGACTTGAGCATTTTGTAAAATGTAAGTTTTAACACAAATATTGGCCATCCTTCCATGTACGTCTGGACTGTTTCGGCCATATCACCCTTCCCAGGAGGGCAAGAGGTATTATTGGGTTGATGGGTTGAGAGGGAAGAACCTCGTCCCCCTGGATGATGATGGGGGTGTCTTTATTGAACAGCCCTGGTGCCATTCATTATGCATTTCCTCTTCACAACTGCTTTGAAGATAAAATATTTTTATCTCTAGTTCAGAAAGAAGGAAACCTGAATTTCCGAGAGATTAAGCAAAGTGCTCAAGGCCACACAGTTAGGAAGTCTGTCTGATTCTGAACTTCTGTATGCCTGACTCCAAAACTGACGGTCCGCACATTCAGGTTGGGGTAGAGATTGTCATTCATCTTAGCAGACGAAGCATCTGTACTTTCTACAGCCACCTGTTCTTTCGGACCATACAAGGAGAGTTAAACTCAGAGGAGCGATATATCAGAAGACCTTTCAGGTCACTGCCACTAACAGCATTCAGAGGGGTTATGATCCAGTTCTTCAGCCACAAGTTAAACTGGGCACTCATGAAAGGGATTTCTTTATTCCTATTTTGTCTTTTCCTTTAGAACCATGCTCCTGGAGCATGATGTGAAAGACAACCCATTAGGGAGTGGGAAGAAAATACTAAGCAAAAAGAGGGAGTTGCTAGTCTCTTTTTATTTTTTTTCCAAAAAATTTTTAATGTTTATTTTTGAGAGAGAGAGAGACAGAGACAGAGACAGAGCATAAGCAGGGGAGGGGTAGAGAGATGGAGACACAGAATTTGAAGTAGGCTCCAGGCTCTGAGCTGTCAGCACAGAGCCCAATGCAGGGCTCGAACCCACAGATGGTGAGATCATGACCTGAGCCGAAGTCAGACACCCAATTGACTAAGTGCCGGAAGTTGCTAGTCTCTTAAGGCCTGGCCTGGAAACCAGCATTCTGTATTCTGTTGGTCAGAGGGTCACAGCACTCGTCCAGACTCCAGAGGAGTCTAGATGGAAGCAGTGTCCCAGAAAGTCTTGCCAAGAACGATTTGGAGAAGCTATGTGCTGTGCTCGTGTTCTCCAGCACCTCCATCTACAGGCTGGAGCTGGAGAAATTGACCCTGTGACTACTCCTTGTCACTTCAGGGTGTTTTAATAAGATGCATCCCATGTTGTTAGAGCTAAAGATGTAGGCTACCACTTGAGTTTAGCAATTTTAGCTATGAGCCAAACAGAAAACTTACTGGTGTAGTGAATATAGACTCCCTAGAATTTGTGGTCTATCCGGTGATACTGGAAAGAAAAGGTATAGATGATGTCTCCCCACGTATTCTGAGACATGCAGTGATCCCTGCTGGGCACGGCATTCTACTTCTGTGGATTTACAGCATAATAACAGGTAGCAGATTCTTGGCAGACAGAGACCTGACTAGGATGTTCAGTTTCAAAAATGTTTTAATGTTTATTTTATTTTTGAGAGAGAGAAAGAGAGAGAGAGTACAGTGGGGGGATGGGCAGAGAGAGAGAGAGAGAGAGAGAGAGAGAGAGAGATACAGAAGATCTGAAGCAGGCTCTGTGCTGTCAGTAGAGAGCCCAATGTAGGGCTCGAACTCTTGAACCACAAGTTCATGACCTGAGCCAAAGTCAGGCGCTTAGCCTACTGAGTGACCCAGGTGCCCCTAGGATGTTCAGTTTAGCTAGAATCCACTGGAGTCCACTGGAAGGAGGGAAGAGGATTGATGCCAGAGAGAAAAGAGGGACAGATCATGAGGAGCCTTTCAATTAGTTCGTTATGGCTGCTGTAACAAAGTACCACAAACAGCAGCTTAAACAACAGAAAATCATTGTCTCGTGGATCTGGAGGCTACAAGTTTAGGATCAAGGTGTTGGCAAGGTTGGTTGCTCGTGAGGGCAGTGAGGGAGAGTCTATTCTCTGCCTCTCGCCTAACTCTTGGGCTGGCCATCTTCGGCGTTCCTTGCCTTGTAGAAGGGTCACCCTGATCTCTACCTTCATCATCGACATGTTATTTTCTTGTGTATGTCTCTGTCCCCAGATTTCTTATTTTTGGTCAGGACATCAGTCATATTGGATTAGGACCCACCCTATTGACCTCATGCTAACTTGATTACCTCCTTTAATCCTATCTTCAGGGGCTCCTGGGTGGATCAGTCGGTTAAGGCTGACTTCGCTCAGGTCATTATCTCATAGTCTGTGGGTTCGAGCCCCACGTGGGGCTCTGTGCTGTCACCTCAGAGCCTGGAGCCTGCTTCAGATTCTGTGTCTCTGTCTCTTTCTTTCCCTACCCCCCCAACTCATGCTCACTCTCCCTCTCTCAAAAATAAATAAACATTTAAAAAAAGATCCTATCTTCAAATGAGGACACATTCTGAGGTACTGGGGATTAGGATTTCAACATACAGATTAAGGAGGAGGAATTCAACTCATAGCAGTATTGTAAACAAGAAAAGAAGTTTAAACTTTGTCTTCAGAACTTTTATTAAGATTATGTAAAATCATGTTTATGAAAGCACTTCCCAAACTGTGAAGTACAACACAGATGGGAGCTACTGCTATTGTAATTGCTATGTACTTAACAGGTTTTCAGCCTATTTCTTCTGATTTCTTCTGATTTTTGGACCCTGTAGACCAGGCTGCCACTCTCCAGAAAAATGTGAAGAAGGCAAAATGCTTCTGCCACCAAAGGATTATTAAGAGACAGGGGGAGAAAAAGCTGCTCTTAGCATATTCTTCTAAGGAATTAGGACCTACCTACTAATTAATTTCTGATTTTCTGAGGGAATTCTAGAAACTTCCTCTCGAATTTTTATTGGACTTATTAAGACTCACTCTTGTGTTCAAGGCCACTGGGCTTCTATATGAAATTGAAATGTTCTGTTAAAGGAAGCCTAGCAGCTTCCATTCTCTACTTAAATGAAAAAGCCTGAGGACCACCTTCTTTGTACTGTCAGATTGAAAATATAGCAAAGGGTTTATATTAAAAGAAGTGGCAAGGAGGATAGAGTTCTAGTAGATTAAGAATTAAGAATATTTTAGCCCTACAAGACATGCCTTTCTAAGATATAAACAAGATTAATTTTAAAGTGATTTCTTTTTCTTTGCCTGTATAATATTTTTCTGGGAGCAATTTTGTTTGCTTTGAAAACTATAACCCCCGAGTGTCTTAGAAATCTCTTGATTGCTTTCTCATCTGCGTATATAGCCCACCAATCCTCAACTCTAGCCTCTTATATTTGCACAATAGAAGATCAAAATTCATTTAAACAGGATGGAGAACACCCATAAAACAGAGTGAATTGCATAATAGGAAACAAGACACTCACCCTCTTTGTACAGATTTGTTGCTCTGTTTAGGTGTATAATGCCTTTAATACTGAATGGATTTGATATGGTTCATAAAACCATATGAATTACAACAAGAGTAAATAACACCTGAGGTAATCAAGGGCCAAGGATGGGATGTGGGTGATGATATTATGAACTTGGGGTACGTTTAATACAGTGAAATGCATAGCACCTGGTCATGTGTCCTTGCTGGAGCTGGCTTCTTAGCGACCATGGCATTCATCATGACAGCTGGACTCTCCAAGATAATAAAATGAGAGAGCAACTTTCCTGTTTCCTTGTGTATGGAGAGATTTCTTCTGAAGACAGGCAGGGCCAGTAGGTAAGTAGTGGGTGCCGTGAGGTCAGCCTCCTGTATCATCCCTCAGTGAAGGCCAGTGATATAATATTGAAACCTAATTCAAAAAGAGCAAGGTCCAGGGGCACATGGGTGGCTCGAGTCAGCTGAGTGTCCAACTTCGGCACAAGTCATGATCTCACGGTTCATGAGTTTGAGCCCCATGTCGGGCTCTGTGCTGACTGCTTGGACCCTGGAGCCTGCTTCCAATTCTATGTCTCCCTCTCTTTCTGCCCCTCCGCCACTCACACTCTATCTCATTCTCTCAAAAATAAACAGACATTAAAGAGACAGACAGAGAGAGAGAAAGAGAGAGAGAGAGATCCAGAAGAACATATCCAAATCAAAACTTTCTGATGGTCTGACTTCATCGAACGCTTTAACTGAGACTAACCAGAGCAGTTTTTCTCAATCTTTTTGGAGTTACAGACTCCTTCAAGAAGAGAAATAATGGCAAATCTAAACTGAGGACCTACTATAGTCAGGCATTGTTTGAGGTGGCTCACCTGGACCCCTGAGATTATCTTAATCTGCACAGCAATCCCAAAGATAGGGACTATCATAACCCCCCTATTACTATTGGGTTTGCGAGGTCCTGAAAGTTAAATAACTGCCCAGAGACACACAGTGGTGGAACTAAGATGACTGAGGCTGTCTGAGTTCAGCCTGCCCTTCACTGCCATGCAGAACTGCCCTGCTTTGAAAATCTGATTAAAATCATCATGCCATCTCTCTGCAAAAATACATATGTGCACGTAAACACAAAAACCCACAGCTCATGTTTACCCTGTTCACATATGCGCTAAATTTCTTCCAAATACATGATGATCCCCTGCTCATAGAGACTGAATAATGAATGTCGTTCAATGCATTTGGGGGAATATTTGTCTCATTAGGACTTTGGAACTGGGGAGCAGAGAGCTGAGGGCAGGGATGAAGGACAGGTCCACGGGCTTTCCCAGTCAGGTAAGCTGTGGGGAAGGCATTGGTTCTATCGTGAAAGCTGGGGACAGTGGCTAAGTGGATGGGCTCTCTTGCTGCCTGCAGAGAAGAGTTGATCCAGGAACACCCAGAGAAGACTCAGTGTCTGCCTCAGTGCATGGATGCATGAGAGGTGAGGCTTGGCAGGTGTTTTGTTTGTTTGTTTGTTTTCCCCACATAATCATTTTAGGCAGACTCCAGTTGCACAAGGTGGCCATATGAGAATTTCAATAAAACAGCCACAGCGTATCTTCCTTTTAAATGGTGGTGTTTCCTGGCAACCTCCCTAGATAACTCTCTCCAGATTGGGCCCCTAGGTGTCTGGTTGACTTGACCTGCTGCATAGAATTAACGCATATGAGCATTAAAGTTTGGGAGACAGTCCGACACTCATGCTGGGTTTTGGCTTTAACACAGTTGACCCGATGCTATCCTGCTATCTCAATTGTCTCTTGAAGTCAGATCTCCTGTCAATCAAACCAAGACCAGGGGAGACACTTACCTTTTCTCCTATCGGTGCCATTTGACATCAACCAAAGGTAACGTTTCATCATTGCGTTGCCTCCTGAACAGAGGTAGCTGGGAAACACCTCATGGGAACCTAACATGTTAGGAGACTGAGCAGCCTTCTGACTCGGATCCTTGAAGCGGCTTGTGAAGCAGATTCTGAATAAGCATGAGTAACTATGAAGTGATATTGAGCTCAGGGGGTTTCCCCAAGATAATAATGCTGGTTATAGCTAACTGGATGACAGGTGATCTTCTAAGACTTTTGCATGGATAATTTCATTTATTCTGCACACCCCACGAGGTAGCTACTATTATTACCATCCTTATTGTACAGCTAAAGGAACTGAAGCCTCTTCCACAAAGAGGGGGTGAGCATTTTATGCCGGTCAGATTTCCCTACAACATGATCAGAGGCACTTTTCCATGTGGAAAAGCTGGATTGCAGTTGAGTCACTAAACAAAGAAGTGAGATTATCAAGAGGAAACATCATAAAGTTTAGGAGGGATATTTCAGAGAAGAGTGGGCTTATAATCTGGGGTAAAAAGTAATGGGCTTCATAAAAAATGTGATGGACCGTGAATGTCTTGTGGTACACTGCCCCTCTGCCTCTTCAGGCCCGAGGCTTGCATTTTCCCAGCTGCTTGGTGTGTCACTGCTAATGGCTCAAGGCTGAGTCCATCTCCAGGCATCGCCAAGGTTGTACCACTTAATCAGGGGCAGCCAAAATCCTAAGACAGATCAAGGCAGGGGTGCAAGGACCCAGCCCCCTTTTAAAACTGAATAGCCATTTACCTCCAACCTCTGCCCTATTCTGCCCCTTCCCTCCCTGTAAAGAAGCTGCTCGCTGGTAAACAGCACGCAGCCACATGTTAATCTCAGAACCTGCTTCTGGGAGAACCTAACCTATGACGCCTGTCTTTGTTTACAATAGTCCCTTCTTTGATTTTAAATAAATACAAGATTGCTTTCTCATTTCACATGGGATATCTATTAAACCAGTTTTTTAGGTATAGATTTATTTTTCTTGTATTCCACTCTTTTGTGGAAGAAATATTTCTTCAGTTGTAGCTTAATAAGACACCATGAGGAAACTGATTTGACTTGGTGGATTTGTACACACACACATACACACCACACTCACAATAGCCCCTAAGGACCAAAGCAGAGATGTAGATTCACACAAAAATATATGTGTTACAGGACATTAAAATGACTATATAGAACTTCATGAAATAGTGATTTAAACATGGCCAAAATGTAGACATAAAATGAAAATATTTTGTAAACAAAAGCATTATGCATGGTTCTATAGACATGTAGATGTAAATATAAACAAAAATGTAGACTTACAGACGAGAACATAACCAGGATGTAGACATGGCTTTTTGTCATTGGGTCACGGATTTAGCCCCATACTCCTTTTTTTTCTTCACTGTTGGTACTTCACCTTTATTAGGAGAACAGGTGAAGTGAAACTGTTCAAATATAGCTTAAATCAACTGCCGGGATACTTCAGGGAAGAGTAAAATTATATGCTGCAGATATGCTGCAAAACCCTACAAGGCAGTGGGTAAATCTTCCTGAACCCCTCGTCAAGTAGCTTGCTTTCTGTAGAGGTGAGCAATGTGAGAGGTGCCTTTAAACATTTTGAATCTCTTCTCTGTGTGAGTGCAGGCCAGAGGAGCCACTACTCGGATGTTTTGCCTTTGTAAACATGACACACAACCAGATTATTTGCCCATGTGAATAAATGTCGGACTTTTCACTTGGGCACAATTAAAAAAATTTAAAACAGAGAATATGTGCATAGGCCACATGAACTTGAGTCTTGTGCTTGGGGCTCCTGTCCGTCAGCTTTGTTCTCTGAATTACTTTTCCAGGGCAGGACTGGAGGGACCCACCCTCACCAGTGCCTCCTGCACCCATGGTGTATGTTGGGAGGTAGCTGGCTGGATGAAGGTGTCTAGTCGCAGACAGAAGACCAGATAATGTCATTTCTGTTAGCCCTCTAGTCACCTAACCGATCCTCATGTATTGAATGAAACCTCAGTTTGAATTCAAGACTGGGGCCCTGGAAGAGAACACTAAAAAGCAAATACTGTTAGTTAGATCTCTGATCAACTAATCAGATAGAATTGCCATCTTGGTCGTTCCCAAGACATTCAACCCAGACATGTCTGAGAGTTGATTGAAGGGTGTGTGTTTATGTGTGTGTGTGTGT